>NW_020954615.1:3230801-3237176 GCF_900497805.2 Vombatus ursinus
CCCTAATGAGAGCACTGTTCAAGGAAAAAAGTTTTTCTCTGAGAGGACAAACTCAGATTTTCCTTTTGACTACATTTTTCACCTATGTGGGTTGTTTATTTAATTTCAGTTTTTCTAATTTTATTTTCTTTATAGTGGCTTCCTTTTGTACAGGTCCCTTGTAAGTACTAGGCACAGTAACTTAGGATAAGCCTTGAAAATGTCCCTTGTTTTTTGAATTTGCATAACTTTTTATGGGGATGAAGGTGAATAAATGAATAAACCAACAGAGAAACAAAGACAGACAAAGACAGAGAGACACAGAAAGAGAGAGACACAAAGAGAGACACAGACAGAGGTAAATGATAGAATCACAATCATTCGAACAAAATTCTTTGTATTTAGGGATGATTAGAATCTCCAGATCTACCAGCTGTGATAAGCCTGGGCCCTCCCTGAAGATGATTCATTTCTAGCTGAAAATTTCATGCTAAAAAGCATGGGAGCAAGCACATTGCCTTGTTTCACTCCATTGGTGACTAGGAAAGTAGGAGAACATTGTCCATTATCCAGAACTCAGACAAGCATGCTATCATGAAATTGACTTACAATACTGATGAACTTCTCCAGGTAACCAAATTTTGACATAATTCTCCATAAGCCCTCATGACTGACTGTATCAAAGACCTTGGTCAGAGCAATAAACATTGTGTATAAACCTCTGTTCTTCTGGTATTTCTCCTGGAATTGTCAGGCAGCAAAGTTTTGAATACTGTGGATAAGTTCACTTAGCTTGGCAGTATACTTTCCAGGGATGTACACATTGATGATGAGGTTGACATACACATTGTCAGAGCTAGTTCAGTGTTTGGGAGGCTCTGAAGGAAAGTGTGGAAGGGAAGAGATATTAAATTGGCTACCAAACCAAAGGTTTACAGAGCCGCTGTGCTGACCTCATTGTTGTCACTACTAACCCTTATCAATTCTATCTTCTCATCCTCATTTCTATCCATTCCCTTCTCTCTTCTCAAATAGGTGGCTTCTCTGTGCTTCAGTGACTTCTTGTCAAAAGGAAGTTCCTTCCAAGGTCAAAGCCCTTGGGAGATTGTGGGAAGTCTGTGTATTGCCTGCCCACTCGCTATCTTACAGATACTCAAACAACCACCAGATTTCAAGGCTAAGAGTCTGGGCAAGGGGCTATGCTCATTTTAAATACACAAAGGGAAAAATAGGTGAACAGAATAAAGAGAATCCAGAGGACAGTGGACACGAGCTGGAAAATCTGATTCATGAAGAATGGTTGAATAAATGCTTACTAATTACTGAATGATTAGCCAGGATCACAGAGAGTAAATACTTGAGGCAGAATTTGAACTCAGGTCTTCCTGACTTCAAGTTCAGCCAGGACCAGGGCCTGCTCCTCTTCAACTATTAGGATCAGAGAGTGTGTGGCTCTCAGACTCACCAGTCATGCCCTCCATCCAACACCAAAGGTCACACTAGCTCAGGCCATCATCACCTCTTGCCTGGTCTGTTGCAATAGTTTCCTTATTGGTCTCCCTGCCTTCATTTACTCCCTTCTCTAATCCATGGGTCTCAGTGGGGAAGAAAAAGATTAATGAATTCATATTACTAAAGTTCCGACTATGTCAATCCCTGATCAAGAAGTTCCTATAGATCTGTAATGCCCCTAGGATAAAATACAGACTCTTTTGATTGGCTTTTAAAACTTTTCCTTCACACACACACACACACACACACACACATGCATGCACGAACACACACTCAGTTATGGATAGAAATGTAACTTAGCCAATATAGAAATAGGAGGTGAAGGGGATAAGAGAAAGGTGGGGGGATGATAAAGGTGAGGGTGGATTTAAAAGGCAGTGGTTAGAAGCAAAATAGACTTGAGAACGAACAAGAGAGGGGGGAGGGTGGGAAGGAGGAGGGGAGAGAGAGAGACAGAGAGATAGAGAGAGACAGAGACAGAGAGAGAAAAAGAGAAACAGAAGATAATGGGATGGAGGGAAATACATAGTTTGTAATATAACTATGAATGTAAATGGGATGAACTCACCCATAAAATGGAAGTAGATAGCAGAATGGATTAGAAACCAGAATCCAACAATATTGTTTACAAGAGACATACTTGAAACAGAAAGACACACACAGAGTTAAAATAAAGGGCTGGAGCAGAATCTAATATGCTTCAACTAAACTAAAAAAAAGGACAGGGGTAGAAATCATGATCTCAGATACAACAAAAGCAAAAAATAAACCTAATTTAAAGAGACAGCCAGGAAACTACATTTTACTAAAAGGTACCATAGACAATGAAGTAATATTAAAACAATTTTAAGGGCAAGTTTCTCTGATAAACACTTTATTTCTCAAATCTATACTGGGTATAGATTTGAGTCAAATTTGTAAAAATAAGAGTAATTCCTCAACTACTTAATGATCAGAGAATACAAACAGGCAGTTTTTTAGAAGAAGAAATCAAATCTATGTATAATCATATGAAAAAATTCTCTAAATCACTATTGATTAGAGAAATGCAAGTTAAAACAACTCTGAGGTACCACCTCATACCTATCAGAAGTGACAAATGCTGGAGAGGTTGTGTGGAAAATAGGTACACTAATGAACTGCTGGTGGAGTTGTGAACTGGTCCAACAATTCCAGAAAATAATTTAGAACTATGCCCAAAGAACTATAAAGTTGTGCATACTCTTTGACCCAGCAATACCACTACTTACTAGGTCTGTATCCCAAAGAGATCATAAAAAGGGAAAAGGACCCATATGTACAAAAATATTTATAGCAGCCGTTTTTGTGGTGACTAAGAATTGGAAATTGAGGGGATGCTCATCTATTGGGGAAAGACTGAACAAGTTGTGGAATATTATTGTGATGGAGCACTATTGTGCTGTGTGAAATGATGAGGGGGGTAGTTTCAGAAAACCATGGCAAGAACTATATGAACTGATGCAAAATGAAGTGAGAAAAACCAGGAGATCATTGTGGACAGTAAGAACAATGTTGTAATAATGATTAACTGTGGAAAAACTTGGTTAATCTGATCAATGCAATGATCCGAGTCAATTCCCAAGGACATCTCAATGAAAAAATGCTATCCATCTTCAGAGAAAGAACTGATAAACTCTGAATGCAAATTGAAGTATAATTTTAAAATTTTCTTTATTTTTCTTGCTTTTTTGGAAGTATGTCTGATATGGAAACATATTTTGCATGATTTCACATGAAAATTGCTATCATATTGCTTGTCTTCTCAGTGGGTGGGGGGTGAGATGAGAGAGAGAGAGAATTTGGAATTCAAAATTTAAAAAGAAAAGAATACTAAAAACAAACAAATGAATGTATGAATAAACAAAAAGTAAACAAATAAACAAACAAATGAAGAAACGATTGAATGAAAACCTTTCCTTAACAACCAGGCTCCAGCTGATCTTTTTGGAGCTCATTGAACATTATCATTCTTCATGCACTCTAAGTTCCAGCCATACTGTGCATTTCGATGTTTCTTGCACACAAGATACTTCATTTCCCATCTCTCTGCCTTTGCATAGGCTGGTCACCCCTCCCCATGCCTACAATGTTCTCTCTCTTCATCTCTGCATGTTAGTATCCCCAGTTTTCATCCAAGCTCATCTTAGCTGCCACAACTATCAGAAACCCATCCAGATACCTCTCCTCATCCCAGAAATTGCTTTATAGTAAGATGTGTGTGCATATATACAAACACATGTATGAAATATGTATGTATATGTATTTACCTTTCTGTACATTGTTACTTTCTCTCAGTAGAATATAAACCCCTTGAAGAGAGTAATTTTTTTTGTATCCCCAGTGCCTAACACATAGCAAACAATAAATACTTGTTGAATGAATGAATGAATTGATTTCAATGAGCTACCCTCTCTCTCCCTTTGTGGTTTGTGTCATTTTCTCCTCATTAATACAGGAATTGCTACAGGTTATCCAATCTATCCAATGGGGACAGCTGATAGTACAGTAGATAGAGGGCTGGGCTTGAAATTAGGAAGACCTCATGTCCAGCCTCAGATACTAACTAGCTGTGTGACTTTGGACAAGTCACTTAACCACTGTTTGCCTCAATTTCCTTAACTATGAAGTGGGGAAAATAATAGCACCTACCTCACAGGGTTGTTGTGAGGATCAAATGAGATAATATTTGTAAGAAGTGCTTAGCACAGTGCTTGGCATATAATAAGTGCTATGTAAATGCTCACTATCTTCCCTTCCACAATCAAAATAGTAGTTCACAGCCCCCATTGACTGACTTCCTCCAATGGTTTTATCACTAGCTAAGTGCCTCCAAACCTAATTGAAGGACATTTATTGACACTATTTCAAAGACATACTTTATAGAGTCATATAATGGAATTAGATAAATGGTAATAAAAGTAGAAATATGACTCTGTTACATACACCACAGATTCTACTCAATCTCTGGATTCAGCCGCTCCCAAAAGCAGACAGTTTTCCTTGACTATGTGTTGTTTTTCTAAGACAGGTGCTAACCAGGAAATTTAATTTTCAGTTTAGAGTCTACTAGGAGCTGAGAGAACATTTTTTTTTTCACTTATGGGCTGGAAAATGGAGGAGTTCCAGGGAAGTAAATGGTGAAAACCAGGAGCATGCTGGTAAATGTTTAACAACCAGCTTTCTAGGAGGCAAAAATATATGCATAAAACACTTGAAAGTTTAATCTGCATTATTAACAAAATAACAAATCAAGATCTGATTTGTAGTGTTAGCTGATTTCTAAGGTATAAATGATCACACTGAAAATTTAACAATCATCTCTGAAGAGCCAGCTCCAGAATACCCCTGAAATTCTCTAGGTCTTGAGGAGTTTACAAGCTGTTACAATACTAGTTGTTGCTGGGATATTGGAAAATCAACAGATCCCCTGGGGTAAGCAGCCCCTGGGCTTCAATTCTGTTCAAGAAGCTTTGATTAAAGGGCAGGTAGGTGGCACAGTGGATAGACCACTGGCCCTGAAGTCAGGAGGACCTGAGTTCAAATCCAGCCTCGGGCCAAATGCTTGACACTCACTAGCTGTTTGACCCTGGGCAAGTCACTTAACCCCAATTGCCTAATAAAAAAAAAAAAGAAGTTTTTGTTAAAATCTCTGTTCTAGGCACTGTACCTAGTGCTGGAGACATGAAGACAAAACTGAAAACAGTCCCTGCCCTTATGGAGCTTATATTCTACTGTAGTGAAATGACAGCTGCACAGAGAATTAAATACAAAACTCTGGACTGAGATTCTCTTCTGAGAGTGGGGGAGGAGCAGCTAGCTTGAGAAGAGAAGTCCAGCTTTTCCTGTGCACCATGGCTCACTAAAATGAACTGAGTGAATTGAACAGAGCCTCAGAAATGAGACTGGGAGAGGGTCCAAAGACTCCCATGGTGCATCTGTCCAAATTCATGCATATTCCATCCTCCATATTTGAGGAGCCAGACTTCAGACAATCACTCCAGTGCTTAGCACAGTGCCTGGTGCATAGCAAGCACTTTTTTGTTGTTGTTCAGTCATTTCAGTCATGTTTGACTCTTTGTGACCCCACTTGGGGTTTTCCTGGCAGAGATACTGGAGTGGTTTGCTCTTTCATTCTCCAGTTCATTGTACAGATGAAGAAACTGAGGCAAATAGGGTAAAGTGACTTGCCCAGAGTCAAACAGTTAGTCTGAGGCCTGACTTGAATTCAGGTCTTCCTAACTCTAGGCTCAGCACTCTACCCACTGCACCACCTAGCTGCTCATTAAGACTTAATAAATGTTTGTTGATTGATTGACTAGAGACCAAAGGTTGGGAGTAAAACCAAGATTTATTCTGATTCTGCAGGGCACAGGACCAAGTAGGGAGAGAAGTGGGGAGAGGAAGGGACAGGGAGAAGAGGGCTACTGATAAGGGGAAGGGACACGCAGTTGGGAGGAGGGAGGAGAAAAGATTATCTGGGTCTGTAGATGGGGCCCTCAGGGACTGCACTTGGCTCCACTGTGGCATAATCTCAACTTCTGTCTTACCATTTCTAAGCTATGAGCTTGCAGCTATAGGAAAATTTGGTCTCACATGCAGCTTCATTCCATCTAAGGAATCCTAGAAAGAGATACAATGGGTGAGACTAGTCAGAGGACAGCTGGGGTTTGTGGTTGCCCATTCTGGTGACTCCAACATCTTTCCCTGACATTCATGCTACGCCCTACACCCTACCCCCAACATCCTACAAATCCACAACCAGTTTGCTGTGAAGAGAAAAGAGAAGAGAAGAGAAGAGAAGAGAAGAGAAGAGAAGAGAAGAGAAGAGAAGAGAAGAGAAGAGAAGAGAAGAGAAGAGAAGAG
>NW_020954615.1:3237186-3237433 GCF_900497805.2 Vombatus ursinus
AGAAGAGAAGAGAAGAGAAGAGAAGAGAAGAGAAGAGAAGAGAAGAGGAGTACAGGAGAGAAGGCAAGGAAAGAAAAAGATAGCTCTCATAATTTGGATGAGGAAAAAATTCTACTAGGAATCATGTGCTTAGAAAATTTGGAGGACAGGAGTAAAAAGATGAAGATATTAGATTGCATTTGATTTGAGGGGAGAAGAGTTCTCTCTCTCTCTCTCTCTCTCTCTCTCTCTCTCTCTCTCTCTCTCT
>NW_020954615.1:3237443-3237666 GCF_900497805.2 Vombatus ursinus
CTCTCTCTCTCTCTCTCTCTCTCTCTCTCTCTCTCTCTCTCTCTCTCCCATCTTGTTCTCTTCCTTCCTTCTTCCCTCCCTCTCTCCCTCTCTCCTTCTTCCATTCCTCCTTTTTTCTCTCATCCTTCTTTTCCTCCCTCCCTTCTTCCCTTCCTCCCTCTCCTTCTCTCTCTTTATCTCTTTCTCACTTTTTCCCTCTTTCTCTCTTCCTCCCTCCTTCCCT
>NW_020954615.1:3237676-3266988 GCF_900497805.2 Vombatus ursinus
CTCTCTCCTTCTCTCTTTCTCACTTTTTCCCTCTTTCTCTCTTCCTCTCTCCTTCCCTCTCTCCCTCCCTCTCCCTTTCCCTCTCTCTCTCTCTCTCTCTCTCTCTCTCTCTCTCTCTCTCCTGCTCCTTCAACCTCCTTCTTACCTGAACCCTGAGTCAGGCTAACACAGAAACCAGAGTTGGAGCTTAGAGCATTTACATCCCAGGCTTGGTAGGTAAGCAGAGCATTGCTGCTCCAGCATCAGTGGTGGTTCTGTGGGAAAAGGGCAGTGATTGCATTCACACACACACACACACACACACACACACACAAACACACACACACACCTCACTCCATCAGCCCTACTCTGCCAGTCTAAAGCACAAGCATCCCTGATCCTGTCCTGTCCCTCCCAGGGACCCCTAGAGGTATCAGGTTGAGTTGTACTTTTCTCTAAATGAAAGATTTCATGATTGAGAGTTTATTCTCCACAGGTGTAGAAGCTGTAGATTTTTGCTTCTCCTTTCTCTTAAAACAAACAAAGAACTGGGCCCACAGTAATTACCATCAGTAAATCAAAGTAAATCAGTATACTAAATAGTAAATCAGCATTGGTGGAAGAGAATTGCATAAGTCTGGATGAGCCATATGTGTGAAAAATGTTAGGAATAGGCAGATAGACTGACTGTCTAGGGACAGCTGCACTGAGTCATGCAGGTCAGAGGTCCGAGAACATCTGGGAGTCAGGAAGACCTGAGCTCAAATTCAGCCTCAGACACCTCTTGGTTAAATGACCTTGGACATGTCACTTAACCTCTGTCTACCTCAGTTACCTTACATATAAAATAGGGATAGTAATACACCTACCTTCCAGCATTGTCATGAGGATCACATGAAACAATATTTGTAAAGTGCTTAGCCCAGTGCCTGGCACATAGTAGGTACTCAATAAATACTTGTTCCCTCCTTTCCCTTTCCCTGATGGATATCCTCCCAATTCCTGCTTTTCACCTATAGTCCCAGAGCTCAAAGGAGAGAGGGAGAGACAAGTTCTGAGTTAGGAATGCAGGGCCCAGAACCTTTCCCCCTATCCACACCCTTGGGCAGATCTAGAGGAAAGAGGATGGGGTCAAACCTTTAAGGGGTTGTGGAGGCCTATCCAGATGGGCTCCCAGCTGCCCCCATTCTCAGCAATCACAGAGGCCACAAAGGAAGCTTCAGCCTCATTTGTCAGGGATGTCAGGTGATCCAGGGGCAGATTCTAGCAGTTCAGCCATATGGGAGAAAGGAATGCTTTAGTTATTGACAGTGGAGAGGAGGAAGGAGGATAGAGATGACCCCTGGGGAGCTTTGGGGAGACTGGATGAGTGGGGCAAAGGTCAGAAAAACTGTCGGATTCATGGTCTGGGGTTCTGGGGGAGGGGCAAGCTTCCATCAAACAGAAGAGGCAGGTGGCAGCTCATTCTGACCCCATGACTAAGTCTCAAGAGACACAGAGATAAGAGACAGACATGCTCACCCTCCCTTGCAGAGCCTTTTTGCCAACCAAGCTCTGCAGCATACCAAGTTCTAGGTACATGGAACAAGCCATAGCAGTAGGAGCCGTAGATTTTGGACCCTTCACGACAGGCAGTCCTCAAAGAGGCAGTAACAGTAGAGACATCTTCAACTAGGGGAAATTTGGGAAGAGATTGGATAATGTAGGACTTTGGGCTCTTGCCGTCAAAAGACCTAAAGTCCGCCTCTCCTTCCCTTCTTCTTGGATCCACCACCTTGATAGTCACAATATTTGACTTCCTTCTCTTTTCCCTCTAGGTTTCTCCCACCACCCTGAGAGCTGTCCTCAAACATAGTGCTGAAGATGGTGGGGAGACCCTGGAGGGAGAGACTCTTACCTGCTGTCTTAGTTCTTGGCACAGTGCCTTGTGCCTCAGTGCTGAGTGTAATGCCTTGTGCCTCAGTGTTTGGCACGTTGTAGGTGCTTAATAGATCCTCATCCATTGATTGATTGGTTGACTGTGCCAGGCTTAGGAGCAGCAGGGAAGTGAAGGGCAGGTCCAAGAAGCTTGGGGGCATCTTCCAGTGTCTCTGAATCTGAAGGGATAGAACACAGGACTGAGACACAGGACATTCCTAACCTAGAGATGGAACCAGAGAAGGGGGATTCACAGTTGAGAAGAGCAAAGATCTTTCCAGTCTCTCCTCTCCTTGCTTTCAGAGTTGAGACCATATCCCTCTCATGTTCCCTTTCTCTTCTTCCTAATATCTAGGGAAATCTGGGGACTCTGTCCACTGGGGAAAAGCTGATGGTAGGGATGGGAGCCGGAGGCTCATCCTGTCATACTTGTTCTAGGATAGCTTTTCTGGCATACTTCCCCCATAGCGGCTTCTTCCCTGAGGCTAGGATGGCTCATTCCCTCACCCAGCATAAAGAATGGCCTAAGTGATCTGGAGTGACATCTCCAACCCAGGTCCCTCACTTACCTGACTGACAGGGCTATAGTATGGTGTGTGTGACCAGGCAGTGACAGGTTCTTTATAGAGGATCTAGAGCAGGAGACCAATATGGGCAGGAATGAAAGATAGGAAGCAAGACAGAGGCAGATGAAGTGAGGGTAGATAATGGAGGGTCAGAGTACATGTGTTGACAAAGGATGGGGTGATGTTGGGCATGGGGAGGATTCTCTTCCAAGCAGTGTTCAGGAGCTTTCATAGGCAATGGCCTCTTCCTGGCACACAAGGTCAAAGGTTTCTCAGGAGCACAGTTGGTTCATTCATATTCATAAGATCATAGAACTAGAGCTTGGAAAGACCTCAAAGGCCACATAGCCCAGCTCCTTCATTTTACATTTGAGGAAATAGGGGACCAAGAAAATTGCATGACTTACCCAAGGTCACAAAGAGAGGAAGAGATAAAATGCAGTGGGGGAGTGCTTAACCTGAAGGGGTCTATTGAATTTGGGTGGGCAAAACACATCTTTATTTTTACTAACCTCTAATGGAAATTTAGCATTTCCTCTAAATACTTGAAAACATTCTGAGGAATCTATAGGTTTCATCAGGCTGCCAAAGGGGTCCATGCTGCAAAAAAAAAAGGATTCCAGCTGCCCCATTCCAATAGTCTGGGGAGTCAGAGATAGGACAGGGAGAACACATGTTCCCAGGAAGGAGTGAAGTTCCAACAAGGCCCTGAAAGGGGAGAACCAAATCCAGAAAAGAGGTGTAGGCACAGTCCTAAGGGCTAGAGAAGTGGGTATAGTGAATGAAAATGACAAGATTCATCTGCTGCATATACTCTCTGCGTAGTCATTCTTGGAATCCTTTAGCTGAGAAATATGGAGGGGGGGTTGGGGAGTTGAACGAGAACCATAACCAACAAGTGACCAATATTTTTTTTGGTGAGGCAATTGGGTTTAAGTGACTTGCCCAGAGTCACACAGCTGGTAAGTGTTAAGTGTCTGAGGCCTGATTTGAACTCAAGTCCTCCTAACTCCAAGGCTGGAGTTCTATCCACTGTGCCACCTAGCTGCCCAACAAGTGGCCAATATTAAAGAGACGTTTTAGTGTAAAGCCGAGTGAACAAGGTGCCTAATCTCCCAGTGCAGACTAAGTCTCTAGGAGGGGAAATCAGGAAGCACACATGAGACCAATAGCTCCCCACTACCAGGGTCATGGTGGTGACCCCTGTCACAATTGTGCAAACTTGGAAGGACAGGATACAGCCAACTGTTGGTCTCCAATCTCTCTTGTTCTCTCCTTCTTTCAGCTGCATGTCAACTAACTAGAAGATTTGACAGTGGCAGATGTAACAGGATATCACTATTTACCTAGCATGTCCTTAGTCAAGTGCTTGGTCCCTTGTGGGCAATTCAGGACTACAGGCTGCCCTCTTCTGGACACTCTCTTATATGTCATTAGTCCTCTTTAAAATTTGTCTCCCAGGATGGAAGCCAATACTTCCATGTCCCCATGATGCATGTCCCCATTTCTCCTATGTTGCTGGCACTGAAATCGTCCTGCCTCCCTTGTTGAGGTTTCTGTGGGTTTTACTAATAGCCCCTCCTAAAAAACTACTTCTTTGTCCTAGAAAAGAGTTGTTAGCTTCTCATTACCTAGTCAGTGGGAAGGGGTGAAAACATATTTTCATACATTATCAAGTCTCTGGTTTTAAGATTCCTGCATCTAGACAGGAAAGCAATGGGGTTTTCATGGGAAAGCGATGTGAAATTAAATAAGGACCTTTCCTAAACATTTGTTGATTGAGTTCAGTTTAACAAACTTTTATTGCTCTCAGGATGGTTACAGTTGGGAATAACTTAGAGGAAACCAGGGTTTAGCTAAGTGTTTTGTTAGATTCCAAAGCTCTGGACAAAAATTATAGTGAAAAAGCTTAAATCTCCCCTTCTTCCAGAAATACAGGACTTTATGTTCCCTAGGAGCCACCTTGTCTCTTCTTCCCATTCTCTTGTCATCTTCTGCAGGCTTCACTTGTCCCTCAATCCTCCCCAAAAGCAACTAAAACAATCATTCAGGAATTCCCTTCTTTGTTGCTGTTTACCATATCATTAGCATGTCATCAAAAAGTATTTATTAAGCACTTATTATGTGCCAGGTTCTGTGCTAAGTGCTGATGATACAAAAAAAGGTAAAATATTGACGTAGTTCTGGATGTGCCCAGTCCAAGCACACGGGATGGTGGTTTCTCACCTCATTTGACATCTCCAGACAAAGGTGGGGAGGCTCTACTGGGACTTGTTTTTCAGGTACTGATTGGGCTAGATGGTCACCACTGCCCTTCGATTCTGGAAGCAGATTCCTCTAGCATAATAGCCTCACTTAACTCTTTGAGGGCAGGGACTGTCGTTTGCTTCTTTTGTATCCCCATCATTTAGCACAGTGCTTGGCATATAGTATGTTGATTGAACTTCTCACTAGTTACCACCTGTCTTAGACAGAAGCCATTCCCTGAAGAACTTAACCCTTTCATACTTTGAACTCCACTCTCTTTATTATTGGTTGCCTCAGTCATCCACTATACTCATGGAACTGTCAGTACTAACTGGAAATAAATTCTAGCCTATTCAAAATACTAGCACAATATGGCAAGCAGCAAGCTGGCATATAATATCAGCATCTTTCAATCATCCATGCAGACTATACAGAAGTTTACAAGAGAATAGAGGCAAGAGTTTCCAATGAACATAGCAGGAGCACTGGCTTTTCAAACTCTGAACAGGATACTGAGGTATTTGACTTGGGTGACTCCCCAGTACCAGAAGAATGGAAGGATTAGTTGGGGAAGAAGTTCAGTAAGGGCATAAGCATGTTTTTCACTGAATAATGGGATATGGAGCAACTTCCAGAATTCAACTCATTGATTCATGACCATTATAGCAAAAGCTAGGAAGATCCCGCCATCTACGATGTAAGAACCCAGAAACTATATCAAATAAATGCTGTCTAATGACATTATCATAAAACCCAGCAGTCCTTCTTAGAAGCATCACCAATAGTGCTGGTACCAAAGAAAAATGGAAAGATGTGAATGTGTGTAGATGACTAAACTTTGAACAAATAACTAAAGTGAACCAGGGTGCTAATTCATATACTCAGGATGCCCTAAATGATCTTCTAAGAAACCAATCTTTCACTACTGCAGATCTCATCATGATACTTCCATCCCCCTGCCATTCAATAAATTCCAGTCATTCCTTATTACCTTTAAGAACAAATACAAAATTCTCTGCTTGGCTTTCAAAGCCCTGCATAACCTGACACCTCTCTATCTTTCAAGTCTTGTTACACTGCATTCTCTTTCATGTAGTTTACAATCCAGTGACACGGACCTTCTTGCTGTTCCTTGAACTAGATACTGCATCTCCTAATTCCATGCATTTTCATTGGCTGTCGTCCATGCTTGGAAATGACTCCTTCCTCACTTCTGCCTTTTGGCTTCCCTGACTTCATTCAAGTCTCAGTTAAACCCCTACCTTCTGGAAGAAACCTTTCCCAAACTCCTTTAATGCTCTTCTTTCTAAGATTACCTTTTGGTTTTTGTTTCTTCTCTATGGATTGAAGGAGTTTGCAGAGAAAAGACCAATTACCTGTCTCTTTTGGCAATCAAATTGCTCACATATTAAGAGATAAATACTTTATACTTAGAGTATCTCACAAGTAGAGCTTCCCAAATGGATCATCTCAAATTAATTGCATTTCCTTTTGTTGACAAGATTACTAAACAAATATAGAAGGAAAATGCTACAGAAATAGTTTAGAAATATTTTGCCAAAGCTTCTAATAAAAAGTAGTTCACACTTTTCTTATGAAGAAGGTTGAGAGATAGTGATTAGCCTATAATATACTCAGGTCTCCAATGGAGTATCAAAGAACTTGTGCCTGACCCTCCATTGTTTAACATTTTTATTAATGACTTGGATAAAGGAATAGATAACATGTTAACCAGAAAAAAGGTAGAAAGGACCACAAATATAATTAATGAGGAGAGTCTTGACAGGCTACAGCATTGGGTTGAATCTAATGAGATGGAATTCCATGGGGAGATATGTGAAGTCTTGTACTAGGATACTAAAAAAATCATCTTCATATGTATAAGAAGGGAGAGGCATGGATAGACAGTGGTTGTTATCCATAAGATCTGGGAATTTTAGTGGATGACAAGCTTAATATGAGTCAGGAATTTATATTAAGAGAGGCTTTGCATGTGTGTTCGGGCCCCGCTCTCACAGGGTTGTCCTGCTACATTGTCGATGAGGGTCAGAGAGGTATGCTGAGGAGTTGGGGATAACCTCTTCTCTAATAGCATACTGGCTGTCTCTCCAGTTCTGCCATTGTTAAGGGAAGAGAAGGAGAAGAGAAGGAGAAGAGAGGGCAGGTAGGAGGTTGTGAGGAGGAGGAGGGTGAGAAGAAGATTCTCTGGAGGGAAGGTGGTAGAGTGGAGAAAGACTATAACTAGGGCCTGATATTGCACTTAACTCAAAGTGGCAAAATCTCAGCTCCTTCTATGTTGTTATTTCTAGAATTTATACATTCAGATATAGGAGAATTTTTCTGAGTAAAACTCATTCTTTTATGTCTGGAATCCTAAAGAAAGCTAAGATGAGGGGGTTGGCCTACCAGCCAGAGATGATGGCCATCGCTCTGGTGAGCCTGACCTTATGCCCTGGGACTTTGAATCCATTAATGTATAAAGTAATGTGGAGGGGAGAGAAAGGGAAAGGAAGGGACAATAGGGAAGGGGAAACTCATGTTCTAGGTAAGGAGGAACCTTCTTTCAGCCAGGGGCTCAGCAAGCACATGGTGGAGGGGATGAGACTGGATGGTGAACTCCTAAGGTTGCTCTCTCTCCCTCTCTCTCTCTCTCTCTCACACACACACACACACACACACACACTTCTAAGTACCAAGTTAGGCCCACAAATAGTCTGGCATATAGTAGGTGCTTAATAAATGCACGGTGATTAGTTTACACTAGTCTTACAAGAAAAAAAAAAGGTTGGTTTGATTTTCCCCCTGCCCCAGTGATGTTATTTATCCTATGACTGAGACCTTATGAAAAAAAACCTCTGGCTTTTGAACTAAAGGAGCATGGTAGAATCTATTCTTCTCAGGAAGAAACAGTAGTCCTATAGCTAAGGACTTCAGTTAGACCCAGCAATGAGAAGCAGAGAGGACTTCCATGTAGCAGGAGGGGCAGTGTCTGGCTATGTCAATAATGATGCATCTAGTGGAGACTCCATGTCCAGTAAGGGGGTGTCTAGTAGAGAATGATGGGGAACAAACCTGGTGCTGATATCATGATAACACTACTGGGAGATTTCTGTGACCCTGTACCACTGGAGGTTTGAGTTACTCATCATTTTATATGTCCTAGTTGCATTAATTCCTAGGGTCATTGAGCTACTAATGTCTGCAATATTGTCCTCAAGCCATGTATTTCACTTGCTGAAACCGAGTTCCATTTCCAATATCCAGAGAAGGAGACCTATAGTTGGCCTCTGAAAATCATACCTATCTCTTCCCTTCCATAAATGCTCCCCACTTGTGTTCATTTTTCCTGTTGATGCTCTGTATATTTGGGGAAGAATTGTCCTCAGATTTATGACTAAAATGTTTCATTGTTCCTTTTCTTATCATGTCCTCTCATGAAGTCTTTTGAATTTATATTAGCTATGAAATCCAAAGATCTGCATTTGAGACTTCTTAACTCTGTGATGTTAGGAGTGTCCCTGAGCCTCTTTCCTCATCTCTCAAACTGGGGTTGTTTTCACAAAGTTAGCATGAGAAAAATTACTTATAAATCATGAAGTATCATCATGCTTAAAAACCAGTGGTTCAACAAAATAATTCAGGGGTTCAGGTCAGAAAGAAGTTTCTTCAAAGACACAGAAACATTAAAAGTGCCTACAACAGAACCATCCACAGACAACACCACAGGAAGGAACCTTAAGGAGAATCCTAACAATGGCATATAGCTATGAGGAGTCCACAGAGGAGAGCCCTGTCTCCACCCTCCTCCAAATATAAGAGAAAATAGAATTTTATATATTAACGTGTAAGAAAAATATGGATAGACTAGCACAAAATAATAAAGAGTGAAATAAGCAGAACCAAAAAAAGGCTGTATACAGTAAGGGTAATATTGTTTTAAGAACAACTTTGGGTGAATAAGTCATAAAAAGGGAAACAAAGAAAAAAGATATTTGCACAACTTTATTATATATCTAAAGGAAATAGCAAGTTGTGCATGGTTGATTTACAGTTTCATGTGTAATCATCCTTTTTACATATACTATGTAATCAAAATTCTTGTTTTATTCCACAAATTAAAAATAAAATAAATAAAAAAGTTTTTAAATAGACTAGTTGTTTAATTTTATGTGATCAAAATTATTAAATGATCTTCTTGATTCTTTACGTGGTTAAGAACTCACACCTTAGCAATATTTTTTAAACAAATTTGAACTTGGTCTCTTCCATTTTTTTAAAATAGCATAACCATTTACATTCAGGTTATGCATCAACTTTGAGCTAAATGTGGCATATGGCGTAAAGGACTTTGGGCCAGGCAACACTGAAGGAGTTTTAAAGAGAAGAAAAGGAGAAGAAAAGGAAAAGTAGAGACAGAAGGCAGAGAAAATGTGAGAATCGGGGCTGGTGTGAGAAAGGAGGATGGGAAGAAGATTCTTTAAGGGGGGCAAGTAACCAATATGGCCATGATCCTAATGGATTATACTTGGTTTCTAAGGCAGCAGAATCCCAACACCTTCCTCAGGCTTGTCTCCTTTAGGCTTTTAACTTGCAGAGGTAGATATACTGATTCTGGCAAGATTCATTTCTCCAGCTCTGGAATCCTGCAGAGAGATAGCCTAAATTAGGTCTTACATGTTTTAAGTGGAGGCCCCCAGTCTGATAACTATGGCTTCTTTGCATAGGTTTTACACTCATTTAAATATGTCCTTGTGATCCAAAGAGGAGAGTAAGGAGAGAAAAGGAAGGAAAGTAGAGGAAAAAGTGGGGAGGGGAAAAGAGAAAAGGAAAAAGAGAAAAGAGTAGGGAGAAGAGAAAAAAAGAAAAGAAAAAGAGAGTTGAAAGAAAATGGGAAGAGAAGAGAAGAGAAGAGAGGAAAATAGAAAAGAGGTTACAAGAGGAGAGGGAAGGAAAAGAAAGACAGGAGGACAGGGGAAGGCAGGAGAGGAGAGAAGAGAAGGAGTAGAGAGCAGAAGAGGATAGAAGAAGAGAGGAGAGAATGGGGGAGGAGAAGGAAGGACAGAAGATGAAAGAGGAGAGGAGGGGAGTATGAGGGGAGTCACTCTCATATTATAGGAAGGAGGTACCCTCATGTATCTAGGGATTCAGATAGCACAGGATAGATGGTAGAGGTATGAGGGTTTTTCTTTCTCTAAGTCACCAGACTCAGGAGTCAGGCTCACACAGTAGTTAGGATTGGTTCTGCTTGGGGAGCCCTTCGCCCAAGCTTGGTAGAGGTAAAGGGCACTGCTGCTCCATCTCCACCTGTGGTTCTGGGGGGAAGGGACCAGAAAGGGAGGTGATTAGGGAATAAATGGTGAAACACTTCCCACCAACCACTTACCTCCCCTATACCCCACAGTAAAGAGATGAATGGTGCCTGCACCTTCCTCAACCCTGATTCCCCAAGAGATTTATTCTGTTCTCTAAATCTTTCCAGATGGTACCATCCCTCCAGCTGCTGCTGGGATTCCTCAGCACCAGTCCCCTTCCACACCCATCACATCCTCTCTATAAGGTCTAGGCAGAGTCTATTACCCATCCCTCCTCCAGAAAACCTTCTCTAACTCCTGTGCCTCACTCCCCTACCTTGCTCTTGCCTGATCCCCTGCCTTGACTGGTTCTAGGGGAGTCTTAGGTCAGGGACTGTTTGGGACTGTTGCTCAATGTGAGATTTTCTCAGTTGTAACTCTTGTCTCCTTTAGGGGGGTAGCTATATAGCAGTGCTCACACTTCCTCCTCAATCCCAGTGTTTTTCCAAGGGTGCCAGACCTAAAAGACTGGCACCAACCCACCTGCCCCTTTTCTCCTTTACTCTCCTGGGCAGGGAGAAGGAGGGGCTTCTAGGTCATACCTTGGGGTCACGCAGACCGATCCAGACTGGGTTCTCACCAATCTCATTCTCCATGATCATGGTGGCCACAAAGGAGGCCTCAGCTTCATTAAGCAGGGACACCAGGTGGCCTGAGGGGTAGCCCTGGCACAGCAACTGTGCAAGAGGGGTGGAGGAATGAGTTAAAAGCTACTGGGAGAGACATTGAGCAAAGAAGAACAGACAATGCTGAAAGGGAGATGCAGGGGACAGGGTGTTTAGTAAAGGAAAAGAGAAAAGTCTAAAGGCCCAGGAAAGGGGGCCATGTTTAGATGGCTAGAGGGAACAAGGACCACCATTATGAGAAGTGAGGGTCTACAGGACACAGAAAAAGGAGGAATCCAGCTCTGTAGTCCCTAGAGAGTGGAAGATCTGAGTGAGAGATGAGGGGTTAGAGACTCATTGTGACCCTACTTCTAACCCCAATGGACACTGAGATAGTGAGACAGACCCAGCCATCCCCCTCAGGGAGCTCTCTCTCCAACATACATCAGCAGTGTTCCAGGTCTCTGCAGGACCCAACAAGCCATAGCAGTGGGGGCCATGGAAGCCAAAGCCCTGGGGGCAGGAGCTCCTGGCAGAGGGGGGAGCAAGGGCCTTCTCCTGACCTGGAGAAGGAAGAGAGGAGCTGCATGTGAAGGCAGCTGAGGCTCCTGTTCTCTGAACATCTCTCTTTGTACCCTACAAACCCCCAACTGCTCCTTTTTTGTTCCACTGTCCCCATGCTCCTGTTGTCCAGCCCCTTCCCTTTCCTTCTTAATATGTCAAAGCCCCCTAGGTTTTTCTAGGCCCAGATGTGTAGTCAAGGGGGAGGCCTGGAGGGACTCACCTTGTGTCAGGCCTGGCAGCAGCAGGCAGGTGAAGAGTAGCCCTGAAAAGATGGGGGACATCATAGCAGATAGCATCACCTTTGATTCTGGGGAGGAGAGAAGAGAAATCCTGATTCCCCTAGCATGATCCAGCCAAGGACCACTGAGAAATAGGGGCAAAAATGGTGGCCAAGACCTCAATAGACCCAGGGAGCTGCTGTTCTACTGCTTTCCTGGCCCAAGCTGGGACTAAACTCTCTCCTCTCTCCTGTCCCCTTCCTGGATCTGGGGGAAATACATGGACTCTGATTGTGGCAGATGGAAGACGGGGAGTGAAAAAGTGAGCAGAGACCCCTCTTTCAGAATTATTTAGAAATGACCATCTACCGGCATCTCCCTCCAAGATAGCTGCTTAGTGAGGTGGATGTCTCCTCTTTTCAACTGGGATGGGAATGGTCTCAGGAGACTGGGAGGACCCAACCTCCCACACCTCTCCCTCACTTACCAGACTGGCAGGAATAAGGGATAGTGTAACTGACCAGAAAGCGACAGAACCCTTATAGAGAGAGGACTCAAGAGGGTGTAGACATGGGCAGGTTTGGAATAGGAGGTGACTAGGCAGAGGCAGGGGGATGGAGTGAGCATCAAAGCACACATGTTGATGAAGGGCAGGGGAATTCTTGGAAGAGGGTGTGATCTTTCTCAATCTGGGTTCAGGAGCATGAGAATGCTTTCTTCCCAGAATTCAAGGGATGGGCATAATACTAGTTCCCTCCCAAAAAAGATGCCAGCTGCCTTGTTCCCATAGCCCTGGAAAACCTTGGTGAAGGTTTGTGATTGGAGAAAGAGGGAATACACACAGGAATGAGTGAGCTTCCTGAAAACCTGGATGGAGACTAGAATCCAGGAAAGGTATAGTGTCATAGACCTTGACCCTAAAGAGGGAAGGAATTCTAGTCAATGGACCCAAGGGGCCTTGACTGGACCCCCTATCTTCCTATTAATTACTGGGATGTTGTGGACAAAAAGACAAGTCTCAGGCTCTTGGAAACACCCTCTCAGTGATCACTAGCACATTTTCTAGAGTTGATTTGGAGTTAGGTTAACATAGTCAGGAAAGAACAGAGTTCCCTGAATCTTCTCTCAGCCCAAGCTTGACCCCAAAGGGGAGGGACAAATGGACACAGGTAGGACCAAGCAGCAGATCTCCCAAGATTACCAGAAAATTGAAAAAAAATAGCCCAAATGTCTTGGGCCCTTATGGAGACCCACAGCATCCTTCTGCCACATACCTACTCCTGGTTCTCACCTCTCTCTCTTTTAGAAGATTCTCTACTAGAGGTTTAAAATATGTTCCCATCAGTAGGACTTGGGTAGTTGGAAATGTTTGATTCCTCCTCATCAACAACTTTGGAGCCCACTGACTGGCTCTTGAGGTGCCCAGCGGGTGATTCAAAGTAGGTGACCCTGATCAGGATATGGTCTGCTTTAAACACCAACATCCCTCTCACAATGTGGTTCCCAAAACAGCCCACAAGACCCTGGATGGGATGTGACCACCTTTGAGCTCAGTAGCACCATCACTTCCTTTACTCTGGACACTAGACTTCCCAGTCCAGGGTGCTTAGATCTGGTCTGGACTATCGTAGCTGCTGGTGGGCCTGCCTGCCACTGGTCTCTCTCCACTCCAGTCCATTCCCCATTTATCCAGAAAGTGATTTTCCTAAAATGCAGGTCTGACCATGTCACTCCTTCACTCAGTAAACTCCAGTACTTCCCCTTCACCTCCAGGATCAAATACAAAATCCTCTGTTTGACATTTCAGGCCCATTGTGACCTGGCCTCCTCCTACCTTTCCAGTCCTCGTAAACCTTACTTCTCATCGTATCCTCTATGATTCAGTGATACTGGCCTCCTTACTGGTCCAGCAACAAGACACTCCATGTCTAGATTCAAGGAATTTTCTCTGCCTGTTTCCCATGTCTGGAATATTCTCTCTCCTCATCCCTGCCTACTGGCTTCCCTGATTTCCTTTAAGTTCCAATTAAGTCAATCTTCTATAGGAATCCTTTCCTAAACCTTCTTAATCCCAGTGCTTTCTGTCTCTTAATTGTTTCCTGTTTATTTTCCAAGTAGCTTGTTTGTACATATTGTTTGCTTGTTGTAAAACATTAGATTGTAAGCTCCTTGAGGGCAGGGACACTCTTTTGCCTCTTTTTGTATCCCACAATGCCTGGCACCTAGTAGGTGTTTAATCAATGTCTACAGAGTGATAAACTGACTGACTAGTCACTCTGTAGCTCCCAGCTCAACCTCAGGCTGAAAAGAGGAAGCAGGTTCCCACTTCTTCCCCTCTCCTGGTGCCTCTGAAACCAAAACTCAGCCACTGGTTATAATCACTCCTTCCTAGGAAGCTGGTCTTGGCTGTAGAAATGGGCGCCAAATTTCTACCTACTTAAGCCCCCTCCATACCCTTCTCCCCCCAGAGATGGAGGAGAATCCAAAGCCTGAGAGGATTGTTGCTGACTACACTTACAAGAGAAAGAAAGGAACCTTCGTAAAGGGTCTTAGGAGAAGGACCCATGTCTTTTGGAGGTCTTCTCTAGTAGTTTGAATCCTTCTGGACTTTTCCACCATTTTCATTTCATAGGAAAACCCAGAAAGGTTTTGGTGGATTGGTGGAGGGCTGAAGGAAGCTTCAGTAACTCAGAGGCACCCAGGCATTTGGAGCATGTTGGAAGTCAGCCACCAATATGGTGTCAGTTTGTTCCCTTAAAGCCCCCTTCAGATTGAGAATGAGGAAAAGAAAAAACTATTTTTCTAGAAAAGAAAAGATTTCTATTTATTTTTTAAGGATGTAGGTTGTTGCCTGTGTTATGGAAGAATATTTTGTATCTGACATGAGTGAAACAATCAATTTATTTCAATATATTGATTATATGCTGTAAAATACTTTGTTTTCAAAGAAACTCTTTGCAGGGCCTGAGATTCTGCTTTTGCCTCCGAAGTAGCCAAATACCAATTCCTTCTTCTGTCTTGTCATTTCTAGGATTGCCACTTTCAGACAGAAGATGTTGGTCATGTCAATCAAAGAAGCATCTGATGGAGCTTCCATGTATAATGAAGTGATGTCTATCAGTGACGAATGGGCAACTAATCTAGTGACACAATGACATCATTAGATTTTTGCGTCTCTGTGCCATTGCAGGCTTGTTACCTAGATATTTATTTGTTTTAATTAAATGAACTCCTGGGGACCCTGGGCTGCCACTGTGTTTGAGCTTGTCCTGAAGGTATGTACTTTACTTGCTGAGGTTGACTCCATTCCCAGTATCTAGAGAAGAGGCCCAGTAGTTGATCTCTAGAAATAAGACATGTCTCTTCCCTTCCGTAAATGATGCCTACTTGTGTTCACTTTTCTCGATGATGCTGTCTATATTTGGGACAGAATTGCCCCCAGATTTATGACTAAAGGGTTCCATTGCTCCTTTCCTTACTATTTCTTCTCATGAAATGCCTTTGCTTTGAACCAGGAGTGAGGAACCTGCAGTCTTGAGGCCACGTGTGGCCTTCTAGGTCCTTGGGTGCAGCCTTTTGACTGAGTTCAAGTTTTACAGAAAAAAATCCTCTTATTGAGGGGATTTGTTCTGTGAAGTTTGGATTCAATCAAAAAGCCACACTTGAGGACCTAGAGGGTCACATGTGGCTTTGAGGCTTCAGGTTCCCCACCCCTGCTTTCAACTAATTAGTTGGGTGGTCATAAGCTACAGTTTTAGTGGATAAATACCCATAGAACACCTTCAATCAAGTGGAAACACTTTTAGGGAGTCTGCCCTGGGAATTGGGGTAGACCTCCAAGCATGACACTTGAGCGATGGAATTGGTAGTCAGAAAGATAGCAGCAGGCTACATTGATGGCCCATGGTAACTCCATGCATTCTCTCTGCCTGCCCCCCATGCCTGAAATTGTCTCCTTCCTCATCTCCATGCCCTGGTTTGCCTGTCTTCAAGTCCCAGATAAAATCCCACTTTCTACAAGAAGTTTTTCCTGATTCTTCCTTAATTCTTGTGCTATCCCCTGTTGATTATCTCTTATTTTATATATGTGTGTGTGTGTGTGTGTGTGTGTGTGTGTGTGTGTGTGTGTGTATAGGCATACACACATATGTCTTTGTGAATATTAGCTGCTATATTGTCTTCCCTCCCCCACAGCCATTAGCCTGTGAGACCCTAGAACAAGGACTATCTTCTGACTTTCTTTGTATCCCCACTGCTTGGCATACCACCTGGTATATAGCAGGTACTTGATGAATGCTTATTTCAGTAACTAACTTCCATGTGAGGAAACTGGTAACAGTGAAGAATAGCTTTCTTCCTTAGACCACTTCTTGTCTCAGCAAAGGATTCTCTGACTTAACACACATTTGGTTGGATAATTTCTGAGTTCCCTCAATACTCTGAGAGCCAATAATTCTCAGTCTTCTCTTCTGCAGACTAAATATACACATTTTGCTCACCGGTCCTTCTAGTCCTTCTAGGACCTCACTGTAGTCCTTGAACGCCTATCCCCACTCCCAAGTACCTACTGCAGATCTGTTAATGCCCCTCTTAGAACATACCGATTATATTGAAGAGGGGATGAAAGTTCTTGTCAACAACGTCCTTGGCCTGTCAAAAGATTCAACACCAGAATGTGTACTGATTTTATCAGTGGAAATGACTGTTAACTTTGCTGCTGCACCCTAATGACCCTGGGAACTTTCCATGTGATGAGCAGCTGTGACCTTCCATATGTATTGCCCCCCATTAGAATGAGAACTCCTTGAGGGGAGAAACTGTCTGGCTTTCTATTTGTAAGTCCAGACTTAGCACAGTACTTTGAATATAGTGAGTGCTTAATTGAATGCTTTTTAATTAATTAACTCATTCATTCATTCATTCATTCCTGAGACCTAGGCCTCATTTCAAAAGGCCAGGAATTGAGCTCAGGTTCAGGAGCTCAAATGAACAACTACAGGTCAAAGGTGGAAGAACATTCATCATTTCTGAATTCTTCTTCTGTGTGTAAGCCCAGCATCCACCATGGACTCCCTCTCAGCAGCTGGGGTCATATAGAAACGAAACATAGGTGTTAGGGCAGACACACATGGCCACACCAAGGTAGCCACAGAAAGTTCCCAGGGATCTTACCTGGGTGTTAATGCCCACACTGTCTCCCATAGGTTCTCTTCCTACCTATCTGACTACTCCTTCTCAGTCTCCTTTGCTGGGTCTTTATCCAAATCATGTCCTCTGATTGTAGGTGTCCCTCAGGGTTCTGTCCTGGGCTCTTTTCTTTTCTTTCTCTAAAGTGCTTCAGTTGGTAATCTCCTAAGCTTCCATGTATTTAATTATCATTCCTCTACTAAAGTTTCTTTAGGTCTCCTTCCCCAACCTCTCTGATGACCTTCAACCTCTCCATCTCCAACCCATGGAAGCTGAACTCTCTGCAGTAGATTTTGGCGGGTTTTTGTTTATTTGTTTTTTTGTTTTTTGTTTTTTTTTTTTTGACTAGGCAATGGGGTTAAGTGACTTGCCCAGGGTCACACAGCTAGTAAGTGTTATGTGTCTGAGGCCACATTTGAACTCAGATCCTCCTGAATCCAGGGCCGGTGCTCTATCCACTGCACCACCTAGCTGCCCCTCTGCAGTAGATTTTGAATGCTTTGCAGGTAAGCTTGAGAAAGGACCAATAAAGTCTCAAAACACATTTGGTAATTCAACACATGTGAGGACTTCTCCATTGTCTTCCATACTTTTGCTGAGAAGGGATAAGAAAACATTCCAAGAATATTGAATATATATGTCTAACTAAGATAGCCCAGTCAGGTGTAATAGGGCATTACCCTCCTTACATGGAGCTTAAACAGGTCCTGAGTTCCGTGCAGTCCATTGCTATGTTGGTACTCTTGCTTGTTAATTACTAAAATTGTAACCTTTCTCAGTAATTACTCCATTACTTGTGATGCTTCTTCCCCAGTTTATTGTGTATGGTTTTTAGATAAACTGTTGAAATGTCTCTTTTCCAGCAAGCAGTTCCTCACCTCTTCATACATAACACAATTCCAAAACTCCTAACTTTCAAGAAGCATCTATGATCTTTTGATCAAAGTTATCAGCTATAAAATTCACTGATTTGTTCTTCAGTTGTATCAAACATTTTGTGACTCCATTTGGAGTTTTCTTGGCAAAGATACTGGAGTGATTTGCCATTTCCTTCTCCAGCTCATTTTACAGATGAGGAAACTGAGGCAAACAGGGTGAAGTGACTTGCCCAGGGTCACACAGCTAGTAGGTAACTGAAGCCTGATTTGAACTCAGGAAGATGAGTCTTCTTGTTTCCAATCCCAGCACTCTATCCACTGAACCACCTAGCTGTCCCATAGGGATTTCTAGGGGCCCAGATTTAGGGATGCAACAGCCGAGGGACTGGCTCATTTTTCTGGGGACGTTATGGGAATCAGTCACCAGAGAGGAAAAAGCAGCTGTCTCTGCATCAGGAGGGGGCTTTTGCTTCACTATCGGCTCCTGCTCCTGGCTCAGGAACTGCTCCTCCTTTGACTGCCTAATGAACGAGGCCTCATGCCTATGGTTCATGGGGGACTAACTCAGTAGAGCCCCCGCTGAAGTGATCTGTTATTTCTTCTGGATTGGTCTTGTTGAGAGTGACTTATACATGCTCTCCCCCATTATAATGGGAGCTCCTTGAGATAAGGACCTATTTTCTACCTTTCTTTGCATCCTCAGTAACGTCTGGGACACAGGAAATGCTGAATAAAAATGTGTGGATTGATTGGTTGCCTGAGGAGCGATTGAACTCATCTCTGAAGACAATGGTTTGCCTCTGTCTTCATGGATCTGGCGGTCTTTGCTCTGCCGATTCTTCCTTATAGGTCACTCATCTCTGCTCAACAACTGTGTCAACCAAATGAACAAAAATCTCTTCTTTTTAGAGGCAGGGACAATGGACGGGACCTTTGATACCAGAAGAGGCAGAGATAATCTACCTGCACTGGGAAGGGGTTGGCATGAGAAAGATAGGACCTTGGAAAGTGGAACTATCTCAAGAACTCAGGGGCCATTGGAATATTAATCCCAGATGGGATCTTAGAATATTGGGAGGATTGACTCCATGTGTAACTCAATCAAAGCACAAACTGCTTCTTCTGAGGGGAGACTTACCAAAGCCATCGGCTTCTCCATATGCTTCATGCAATTTGATACACACAGAAACATGAGAAGACCAAGAATTTTCCATGTGTGACAGCCTTAGAGGCTTCCAGGAGGGGAGAAGGGGGCAAGGCCGAGGAAGAATTTCATGAAGCCAAAAGCATGAATGCTTGTGGATCAAAGAGGTTTCTGCCTTCCTGATCCAAATGAGCAAGCACTGGGGCAGGAGCCCAAAGTTTGATGCCAACAGCTCAGTTGGAAGGACATCTCAGGGTCATTAGGGCTTCCCACACATGGAGAGGTTAAGATGTAAGTTCAACAAGAAATGGTATTCTACATGACCTAGGGAAATTCTAAGCTGAATTTAAATAAGGAGGTAAGCCTGGAAAGTAGCATCACTCCAGCTCTTACTGAAGAATCAAAGTTATTGGGGAAAGACGTGTCCGGTGTGAAATTCAAAGATCTGTACTGGAACATTTCTAGCTCTGTGACCTTGGTAGTTTCTCTGAGTCTCAGTTTCCTCTTCTAAAATTGGGGTTGTTTTTATAAGCCTCACATGAGGAAAGTACTTTATAAATCATAAAACACTACACGTTTGAAAACTGGAGGTTCATTAAAAAATTCAGAACATCAGGTCAGAAAGTTTATTCAAAGATACAGAATGACTGGAGGAGTCTACTAGAGAGCTACTCAAAGACATAACCTAAGAGGAAGGAACTTAAAGGACAATCCTCATTAAGTACAATGGCTATGGGAAGAGTTCTCATAAGAGGGTACAGTCTCCTTCCTCCAAAGAATATAGGAAAAGCCGAATTTCCCATATCAAGGTCAAACTTAGTTTTGCAATTTCATGTAATCCAAATTGTTGTTTTGGACGATCTCTTCTACTCCTTGGTTAAGAACTCTCACCTTAACAATATTTGTGAAAAGAACTTAAACTTGATCTCTCCCACTTTTTAAAAATAGTGTGACCATTTATATTCAGGTCACTTATCAACTTTGAGCTAATTGTGGCTAATTGTGGCATGTGGGAATAAAAGACCCTGAGGCAAGGAGCACTGAATGGTGGGGGTAGAGGGAAGAGAAGAAAAGGAAAGGGAAAAGTGGAGACAGTTGGCAGGTAACAAAGGGGAGGGAAGGTGCTGGTGTGAGGAAGGAGGATGGAAAGAAGATTCTCTGGGAAGGCAGAGACCTTGACCATGGCCCTCCTTTGACTCCAAAGCAGCAGAATTCCAAATTCTTCTTCTGGCTTCTTCTCTCTAGGCTGGGAACTTGCTGGGAACTTGTACTGCTTATGACAAGGTTCATCTTTCCAGCTCTGGAAATCTGTGGAGAGAGGGCCTAGGTTAGTTGGAGGGACAAGTTAGGATGGGAGGTCCCTAGTCTGATGACAGTGGCCTCCTGGCCATAGGTGGCACACTTATTCAAGCTTGACCTTGTGGTGTTAAGAAGCATGGAGAGTAAATACAAGGAGGGAAGGGAAGTAGAAGAAAAGAGAGGGGAGGAGAAGGGAAAAATGGAAGAAAGGAAACAGGGAAGAGAGTTGAGAAAAGAAGAAAGAAGTAAGAGAGGAGGGGGAGAAAAAGGTGAAAACATTAAAAGATGAGACAAGAGGAGAGGAGTCACTCTCATGTTCTAAAAAGGAGGGGCCCCCATGCATCCAGGCTTTCAGACAACACAAAGTGAAGAGAATGCTTCTAGGTAGGAGGTAGAGGTGTGAGGGTTTTTCTTTCTGTAGCTCACCAGACTCAGAAGTCAGGCTGACACAGTACTTTGAACTGGTTCTGCTTGGAGAGCCCTTCCCCCAGGCTTGGTAGAGGTAAAGGGCACTGCTGCTCCATCTCCACCTGCGGTTCTGGGGGGAGGAGATCAGGAAGGAAGGTATTTAGAGAACAATGAGACACCTCTCACCAACCACCCACCTCCTTTAGACCTTTAATAAACAGGTCAACTGCACATGCACCTTTATTTAGCCCAGACCCCCAACAGGCTTATTCCATTCTCTAAATCTTTCCAGATGTTGCTATCCCTGGTGCTGCTTCTGGGATTCCTCAGCACCAGACTGCTTCCACTCCATCACATTCTCTCTATGAGATCCAGGCAGAGCCCAGTCCTCCCCCAGAAAACCTTCTCTACCTCCTGTGCCTCATCCTCTACCTTTCTCTTGCCCCATCTCTTGTCCTGAGGACCCTAAGCCTCTAGGGGAGCCCTAGGTCCTAGACTGTTTGGCACTGTTTCCCTAGATGCAAAATTTCCTGATGTGACTCTTGTCTCCACAAGGGTGGGGACTGAGAAGTCTCCTCTGGGGGGAAGCTGAGAGCTAAGCACAGATATGGGCACAAAAGACTTGTCCATTGAGTCAAAAAGAATGGGCAGAGATACTGAAGTGAAACTGGAGGTGAGTAAGTACCAAGTTGCTGCAGGTGGAGGTACAGACATTTTCTGACCCTTGACACCATCCAGACCTCCCTTCATGCCCCTCCAAACCCTCTTGCCTTCTCTAGCACAGCTTATACGCTTCTCTAATTCTAGGACTTTTCTCAGGGTCTTGGACCTCCAAGACTAGTACAAACAACCTTCCCCACCCCTGACAAACACACACACTGCTTTCCCTCTTCACTTTCCTGGACAGAGAAGGATGGGATTCTGTGTCATACCTTGTTGGGGTCATGTAGGCCAATCCAGACTGGGTTCTCACCAATATCATTCTCCACCATCATGGTAGCCACAAAGGAGACCTCAGCCTCATTGAACAGGGATACCAGGTGGCCTGAGGGGTAGCCCAGGCACAGCAACTGTGGAGGGCATGGAGGAAGTAGGGGTCACCAGGAGAGGCAGAGAGCAAAGGAGGCCAGAGAATGCTCCAGGGGAGCTTCAGGGAACAGGGTGATCAGTAGAGGAAAAGAGAAAAGGCTGAAGGCCCCAGGACAGGGGACCATGGTTAGATGGCGAGAGGGGGACAAGGATCACCATTATGGGAAGTGAGGGTTTGGGGGACACAGAAAAAGAAGGAACCTAGCTCTGGAGTACCTAGAGAGTGGATGATCTGGGTGAGAGATGAGGGGTTAGGGACCCATTGTGACCCCACTTCTGACCCCAAGGGGCACTGAGATAGCAAGACAGACCAAGCCACCACCCTCAGGCATCCCTCTCCCCAACACACCTCGGCAGGGTTCCAGGTCTCCTTAGGACCCAACAAGCCATAGCAGTGGGAGCCATGGAAGCCAAAACCCGGGGAGCAGGAGCTCCTGGCAGAGGGGGAACCAAGGGCCTTCTCCTGGCCTGGGGAAGGAAGAGAGGAGCTGCATGTGAGGGCAGCTGAGGCTCCTGTTCTCTGGACATCTCTCTTTGTACCCTACAAACCCCCAACTGCTCCTTCACTGTTTCACCATCCTCACACTCCTGCTGTCCAGCCCCTTCCCTTTCATTCTTAATATGTCAAAGTTCCCTGGGTTTTTCTAGGCCCAGATATATAGGTATGGTAAAGGCCTGGAGGGACTCACTTTGTGTCAGGCCTGGCAGTAGCAGGCAGGTGAAGAGCAGCCCTGAGAAGCTCGGGGATATCATGGCAGACAGCATCACTTTTGATTCTGGGGAGGAGAGAAGAGAAATCCTGATCCCTCTGTCACATCCCACCCAAGGATCATAAGGGATGGGGACAAGTATGGTGGCCAAGACCTCAATAGACCCAGGGAGCTGCTGTTCTACTGCTCTCTGGGTCCAGGCTGGGACTATGTTCCCTACTCTCTCTTTCCTCTTCTCCCCTTCCTGGGGTCTCAGGGAATCTGCAGACCCCAGGTAAGGGACAGAATCTGGGTGCAACTGGTGGGGTTGACCAGTAAGCAAAGACCCCTTCCTCTTTTAGAGTTGTTTAGATGTGATTGTCTACTGGCATCTCTCTCCAAGATACTTGGTGGCTGCCTCTTCCTTCCACCTGGGAAGGTAATGGGGTCAGGAGACTGGAGAAACCCAACCTCCCACGCCTTTCCCTCATTTTCCAGACTAGCATGTCTAAGGGATAGTGTATCTGACCAGAAAGGGACAGAACCTTTATAGAGAGAGGGTGCAAGGGGTTGTAGACATTGGCAGGGGTGGGAGAGGAGGTGACTAGGCAGAGGTTGGGGAATGGAGTGAGGGTCAGAGCACAGGTGTTGTTGAGGGGATTCCTGGAAGAGGGTGTAGTCTTTCTCATTCTGGCTTCAGGAGCAGGCATGAGCCTTGCTTTCTTCCCAGAATGCAAAGGAGGGACATAAGACTGGTTGCTTCCCCTAAGCATGCCAGCTGCTTTGTTCCCATACCTATGAGAAATCTAGGGGAAGGTTGGTGATTAGAGGAAGAGGGAATACACATCAGAACAAGTGAGTTTCCTGAAAGACCTGGATGAAGGAGACTAGAATCTGGGAAAGTTATGGGGTCATAGACCTTGGCCCTGGAGAAGGAGGGAATTCCAGTTAATGGACCCAAAGGACCTTGACTGGAGCCTCTATCTTCTTGTTAATTACTGGAATTCCATGGACAAGAAAGAAGATTGTCAGGCTCTTGGAAAGGGCCTCTCAGTGGTCATTAGCACATTTTCTAGAGTTGATTTGGGGTTTCATTGACATAGTCCACAAAGAACCAAGTTCTTCGCTGCTTTTTCTAGCACAACTTTGCCCCCAAAGGGGAGAGACAAGAGGACATAGGCAGGACTAAACAGCAGATCTCCCAAGATCACCAGAAAAAGAAAAATTAATCCTAAATCTCCTGGACCTTCAGGCTACAGCATCCCTCTGCCACATGCCTACTCCTGGTAATCACCTCCCTCTCTTCTAGAAGAGTCTCTACTAGAGGTTTAAAGTCTGATCCCATCAGTAGGACTTGGGTAGTTGGAAATCACTTTGATTCCTCCTCATTAACAACTTTGCCACTGACTGGCCCTTGAGGTGCCCATTGGGTGATTCAAAGTAGATGGCCCTGCTGAAGACATGGTCTAGTTTAAATGCCAATGTCTCTCTCAGTACAGTTCCCAGAACAGGCCACATGACCATAGACAGCATGTAAGCAATCCTGAGGTCATTGGCACCATCACTTCTTTTATTTTGGACACTTGACTTCCCAATCCAGGATCCTTAGATCTGACCTGCAGTATTGTAGTGACCTGTTCTTTGGTTGGCTCTCCTCTATTTAGCCACAAATCTGACTTTCCTAGAGCCCAGATCTTTCCATGTCGCATCCCTTCTTAATGACCTCCAGAACTTCCCATCATCTCCAGGATCAAATACAAAATCCTCTGTCAGATGTTTCAAGCCTGTCCTCCTGCCTTTCCAGTCCCTATACCTTGCTCTACATCACATAGTCTCTGGTCCAGTGACACTGGCCTCCTACCTGGTCCAACAACAAAACACTCCATCTCTAGGCTCCAGGTATTTTCTCTGGCTGTCTCCCATATCTGGAGTGTTCTCTCTTCTCATCCCAACCTAGTGATTTCCCTGGCTTCCTTTAAGTCATAGTGAAAAGCCCCAGGAAGCCTTTGCCATACCTTACTCCTGATGCCTTCCCTCTCTTGCTTATTTCCTATTTATTTTGTATGTAGCATATTTGTACATTTTGCTTGTTTGCTATGTCTCCCATTAGACTGTAAGTTCCTGGAGGGCAGGGACTGTCTTTTGCTTCTTTTTGAATCCCTAGCTCTTAGCACAGTTCCTAGCACATAGTAGGTCCTTAATAAATGTTAATTATTTGATTGACTGTCCACTCTGCAGCTCCCAGCTCCAGCCCCAGGCTGGGAAGAAGAAGCAGGTTCCCACTTCTTCCCCTCTGCTGGTGCCTCTGAAACCAAGGCTCAGTCCTTGGCAGGATTTCTGGGGCTTGGTATATTCATTCCTAGCAAACTGGCCTTAAACTTGGCAAGGGACAGTAAATTTCTCCTCTTTTGCCCTTATGTTCTCCCATCATTCCCTTCTCCCTTGCTGATGGAGAGTTCAAAGCCTGGGGTGTTGCTGCTGGCTCCAGTTTCAAGAGAAAGAAAGGGCCCTCAAACAGAGGCCTTCAGAACAAGGGCCAAAGTCTTTCAGAGGCCTCCCCTCGTCATCTGAACTCTTTTGACCTTTTTCAACATTTTCATTTCATGGGAAAACCCAGAAAAGGTTTTGGTGGTTTGGTGGAGGGCTGAAGGAAGCTTCAGTAACTCCAAGGCACCCAGGCCTTTGGAGATGTTGGAAGCCAGCCCCCAATATGCCATCAGTTCATTCCTTTAAAGCCCTTCTCATATTGAGCCATTAATGATGTGAAGGAAAAAAAAAGTTTCTTTCTGTAAAAGAAGAGATTTATATTTCTTTTCCAAGGATGTGAGACATTTCCTGTGCTATGGATAAGCATTGTGATGTCTAATGTAAGTTGAAAAATCACTTTGTTTTAACATGTACTGCTAAATATGTATATGAAGAAATAAAGGTTACTGATAGGATTTTGGACTGTTTTGGAGAGAAAATTATGTGGATTGTAGGATTTAGATCTCATTGTTAATAATGTAGAAGGATTCCTCATTTGAATGGAACACTTCAATTTGATAAAGAGGTAGAGAAAGATCTACTTGCTAATAACTAGAAAATGTGAATTTAAAGAAACACATTTTCTTGGGCACCGAAGGAAGTGACTACCTTGTTGGAGACTTCAGAAGTATCATGGGTATTCCTGCTAATTTGCATAAACATGTTTTAGGACAAAATATGTCTAAATAAAGTAGTCCTGAGACCCAAAGTTTGAAATCTGCTGTTTTAGCTTAAACCTGCGTGGCAAATTTCAGCTCTCTTAGTGATAAAGGTAATCCCTCACATACCCTAATGTGTTAACACTTTCTCTCCAAAAGGACAGGGATCTGTGTGCCACCATATCCTGGCCTCCAGGATTTATACTCCTTTGAAACAAAGAAGAGATGGCCACTAATTTGAACCCCAAGGTATTTAGTCTGTTTCTTTGAAATCCTCTCTTCCTGTTGGCTGGATTCCATTGTTTGCCAAAACCTCCTAGCTGAATTAGGATGATCAGGTCCCTAGTATTCCACCAGTCCCTCATGGTACCTACACAGGCATGATGTCTGTGGTAACCACAAGTCTTCAGTACATATGTTTCCCTTCACACAAGTCATGATGTTTCCACCTCATATGCATCCCCCTACCCACTCCCACAGGCACATACACAGCACACACGTGCGCATGCACACACACACACACACACACACACAACTCTATGAATGTGAAAAGGCAGTATGACACAATTAAAGGTAAGACAAAGGGCACTGAGTAAGGCGGCCGATGGTTTATGCAGATAGCCCAGTGTTATGGGTCAGGTAGCACCAAGAGGAATATAAGCAAGGGGAGAAAAGGAGAGAGGAGGGAGAAGAGGGGACAGGAGGGAGATTTTGGAAGGGAAATCTATGTGTGAGAAGGAAAAGTGGGAAGAAGATTCTTTGGGAGGGCAGAGATTTTATAACCAGGGACCTATTGGACCCCAGTGTAGAAAAAGCCAAACTCTCTTGTTGAATAACTGTTGACTGGTTTCTGGCGGACCTCTCTCCTTGGAGAGAGAAGCCATAACACAACTCCCCAAGGGAGGCCTTTGTCACGTAGAAAACTGAAGTCTGGCTTTTCAGTTTAAGCTAAAAGAAAGCGATGCAGGAGCCCAATGATCTTGTTAGAGAGGAGCGTCTCAACTGAGCACTTCAGCTGAGGTCCTGTAGGTGGCCACAGTGAGCACAGCCCGGGGTGAAAGAAAGGCAGGTGTGGACAATCCGAGATTTGATGCTGCACCTCCTGGGGCAGAGGAGACAGACTACCTAGTGAGAATTGAGGGGTGACATCACCAAAAGACATGGGTGGCCCTGCAGCAGGGGAGTCATGGTATGTCTTAAGGCAGCTGTCCTAGTCACCCGAGTTACCCATTCATATACCCTTCCAGGTGTAGGTAAAATGCCAGCCACAATTTTTTTTCTCCATCTCTTGTCCTCCACACACAACGTTGCCCCATGTGTATCCCCTACACGTTAGCCCCTAATGCATGATGTCCATGTGTCTCCACTCTTCCTCCACTAATCTGTATATTGGTGGGGGTTCATTTCCTTGGATCATGGAGAAAACATTCCATGACTACTTTTCTTACTATATTTTTTCATCAAATGCCTTTGCTTTGTACTAATTGTGTCCTGGGAATGACTAGTAAGAGTAAACATTGGGTTTGGGGGTGGGGCTTATGTTTTTGAGTGGCTGTGGACTCACAGCTCCCTTGAAATAGGGAGCTTTTCAGGAGGTACACATAGAGGTGCTCACAAGAGCCCTCTAGAAAAACTGATGATCTTAGAAAAGTCAACTTCCTTCAAGATGTGGATCAAGTGTCAGCTTCTAGAGGATGCCTTTCCATCCCACCCAACCCCATGCCTCGTCCTCCAACTGCTAGAGCCTTCCCTTCTAAGATTACCTGGTAATTACTTTGTAAGTATTTGATATATTCTTAAATATCTGTGTGTCATTTGCCCCATTAGAATGAATGCTTTTTCAGGTCAGGGCTGTATCCCCATCATACTGCCTGGCATATAGCAAGTGCTTAATAAATATTATTGATTAGTCAAAGACTTGATAAATATGTGCAGGTAATGAGATTACTGAAAGGTTAGAACACAGGTGAAAACTTAGAAGAAGACAGAAATTTTGACTCAGGGTCCCTCAGTACTCTGGGCTCACTTGGACCAGGTCTGATCCTGAGGGTCACCTTATAAAATCAAGAAGGTCAGTCAATAAACATTTATGAAACACCAACTATGTGCTAGTTACTGTGCTGAGTGCTGGGGATATGAAGAAATGTCAGTCTTCTCATTAGAGACCTGCCTCCACCTAGCAGTTTCCTCTGGGAATATTTCAAAGTGGAGTCCATGTACAGGTCATGCCTAGGTTTTCATCAAGGTGTAATCAAGGTAAATGGGGTTCCCAGATTCCATTTTTCTCTCAAGGTAACAAATGTATATTGAGTGCAGAATAGCCTTCACTCCGCATAAAATTCAGAAGTTATGAGGGACTCCTATGAAGCCATAAAAAGATTTTAAAACACATATGTAGAGGTGGCTAGGTGGCACAGTGGATAGAGCAGTGGCCCTGAAGTCGGGAGGACCTGAGTTCAAATCTGGACTCAGACATATAACACTTACTTGCTGTGTGACTCTGGGCAAGTCACTTAACCCCAATTGCCTCACCAAAAAATAAACACACACACACACACACACACACACACACACATACATCACCATTACCATCATCATCCATTGGAAGTTCCCATTGAAAGGCAGAACTTGGAGTGTCCAATGATTTCCAACTTTCCCTTGCATCCCTGGATCTCCCATATAGTCCAAAATGGTTCCTCCAGACTCACAGTGCTTCTTGGGACTCAGACTCCCATCTCAAAGCAAACATACTTTGGAGCTGCTAGCTGAGAGCCTCCTTCCCATTAGAACCATGGAATCCAAATAATTTACTGAAATAGAAAGCTGTGGAGACAAAGTTGGCAAGGTCCAAGGTCCCTCCATGCCATGGCTTTGCTATCCTTTCAAGGATTGTGACGCTCTTCTGTCTCCAAGATCAGAACTAAAGAACTACACTTCTTTTTCCATAAGGTCCAATCTCTGAATTCTCAAGTCTGAGGAGCCTCTAAAGACAGTTGTTGCAGAAGGCTTCCATTTCTAGATGCTGGGATTTTTTTTTGCTGATCCAGGAAATTGAAATTTCCGCTTCTCCTGAAGGAACATTATCCTTCAACTCCTCTCCACAGCCAAATGGACAAGCACAAGTCCAAGTCTGCCATGTTCATCTGAAGGGACTCTAAAATGGCTTTGGTCAATGCCATTCCTTGAGAAAGTCCACTATCAACAATTCTCATCTCAAGTCAAGTGGGTGAGAGAGCTGTAGTTAAGCACATGGAACACCCAGGAACTAGTACCCCAAGGCAGACATCAATAGTTCCTAGGAGCAGGAAACTTCATGCATACACAAGCTTAGCTTCCCTCACATAGAACCCAGGTCTGTTCTGATGTCCACGAGCTTTTGAACAGGGAAAGGAAAAGAAAGAAAACTTTGAGAACAGTCCATTGCACCCTTCATAGTCAGGCAGAGAGAGATGTCTGCTATGATGAGTCCACCTTCCCCAGAGCTCTAGCCAACCAAGTAATCTCCAAGCTAGCCACAGTCTCTGAAATCTGATCACCACCCCTCCTTATCCTCTTGACCAGGGGCCATTGAGAATGCCCAGTCTTCCAGAAGGAGGTGCTCATCAGACTCAAATCTCACTCAGACCTTTCAATAAGTTTTCCCCTCTGAAATGGGGAAATGAACCAAAATAAAGATCCTGCATGCTCTCCTAAGGATGGTGTAGGGATATGGCTTAGACTACATGGTGGCCAAGATCTCCTCCAACTCTGAAATCCTGTGGTTCTGGGTTTCTGTCTTATACATCACGTACACTTTCTTTACTTCTAGTTCACCTTTATAATTTATAAGGGGAGGGGACATAGTTTCCTTTGCCTTTTATCCTTGGAGTTGAATTCTCCAATTTAGGTTCAGTAAAGCCTTATTGAAAGAATGATTAATAAAAGGCTCTGGTTGAAGGAGAGAGGAAAGAGTACTTCATGCTAAAACTCATACACACACACACACA
>NW_020954615.1:3266998-3270839 GCF_900497805.2 Vombatus ursinus
ACACACACACACACACACACACACACACACACACACACACCCCTATCCAGATTCAAAGAGTCAGGTTCCAAAAAGACAGAACACTAGAGGCAGTGGGGTAGGTGAGAGGATGGTTTATTCTGATGGCCAATATTCCAGTCCAGGCAGCAGCAAGTGAGAGGAGGAGGAGGAATGGGGACATGAGGGAGATTTCAAAAGGGAGGGGAGATTTGAGTGTGAGGATGAAGAATAAGAAGGATTTGTGAGAGGGCAAATTTTGGCCAGGGTGTTCAGGGTGCATGCTTGGCTCCTGGGCTGCAGAATCCCCACCCCTTTTTCTGGCTTGTCTCCTCTAGGCTTGGAACTTGCAAAGGTAGGCATGCTTTTCATTACAGAGTTCATTTATCCATTTCTGGAATCCTGCAGAGAGATGACCTGGGTTAGGTTGGCCAGGGCAACCATCAGAAAATTATCCCATGCAGATGACTCAGAAGTCATGCCCAGGGGTCTTATACCCATTCACATATTCCCTTGTGGTCTAAAATAGAGAAAAGAGTAAAGAAGGGGAGGTGGGAAGTAAAAGTAAAAAAAAAAAGTAAAAGATGGAAGGTAAAAAAGTAAAAAAAAGTAAAAGTAAAAAAGGGAGGTGAGAGGAAATCTGAGAGATTGAAAGGAAAGAAGGGAGAAGAAAGTTGGGAAAGGGAGAAGGGAAAGGAGATATGGAGGAGAGGGTAGCTGAAGGAAAGATTAAGGGGAGAAATAAGAAGAGGGGAGGGAAGGGAAGAGAAAGGGAATGAAGGAAGGAAAAGAGAGGAGAGAAGAGAATAGTGGGGAGAAGAAGAGAGAAGGGAAGGGAGAGGAGAGATACTTCCACATTTTGTGTATGAGTACCCATCTATCCAGGGTTTCAGCCAGCAAAGAAGTGGAGGGAATGGGCCTGCATGGACACCAGAACTGCTGGGGTTTTGTTCTCTCACCAGATTCAGGAGTCAGGATGGCATAGAAGCTGGGCTGGTTATTATTGGGATCATTCTCCTTCCAGGCTTGGTAGAATATGGGCATTGCTGCTCCATTTCCACCTGCCATTCTGAGGAGAGACGACAAGGAAGGGCAATGGTTAGTACAAAATGAGACTTATGCCCAATGACTTTCCCTTTCCTCCTCCCCAGATCAACTACATACAAACTTTCCCCAGGCCCTCCAGAGCATGGAAGGCTTTCTCTGCCCTCTGAGCCCTTCCTTAAGCTGCCAAACCCACTATTGCCACTGCTTCAATTCCTGAGCACCCTCCCTCCTCCCTTACCCCATCTAAAAGGTCAGGTGGATCCTCCCCCACTTCACCCTTCCTCATTCCCTTCAGGGACCCTTCTGAGTCTCATGTTCCCTATGCTCCTCTGCCCTGCACTGACCCTCACCTGCCCTGAACTCCTAGGAGAGTCTGGGTAATTGGATGTTAGAGACTGTTCCCTAAATTCCTGCTTTCTGCTTTGTGATCTTGGATCACCACCAGAATGGTCACTGTGAAGCTTCTCTGGGAGTATTCAGGGCTGGGCATACCAAACCTGTCCATTTAAGCAGCTGGAGTGGGGCAGAGGTACAGCAATAAGGATGGTGTGTGGGTGCTTTAAAATATGTATGTGTGTGTAACTTTTTTACATTCTTCTCTTTTTAAATTTTGAGTTCTAAATTCTCTCTCTCCCTCCCACTCCTTCCCCACCCAATGAGAAGGCAAGTGATATGATATCAATTATACATGTGAAATCATGCAAAACACATGTTCATATTAGCCATATGCCCCAAAAAAGCAAGAAAAATAAAGTGGGAGGGCAGAGCCAAGATGGCGGAGGGAAAGCAGTGACTTGCGTGAGCTCTCCCCTCAAACCCGTCCAAATACCTATAAAAAATGGTTCTAAACAAATTCTAAAGCAGCAGAACCAACTAAAAGACAGAGTGAAACAAATTTCCAGCCAAAGATAGCCTAGATTGTTGATCAGAAAGGTATATCGTGCCAGGTGGGGAGAGGAGCGCAGTTTCTCATGGGCATGCAGGCCACAGGAAACCTGGAGCAGGCCTCAGAGGACTGAATCACAGGCAGCTGTGGTGGTTTTCAGACTTCTCAACCCACGAACGCCAAAGACAACTTAGAAGGTCAGTGGGAAAAGTCTGTGACTGCAGTGCGAGAAGAAGCCAGGTCTCAGCCACCCCCGGGGCCACAGCTGTTTCCTGAGCTTCCAGTCCACAGACTGAGGGGGAATCAAGTGACTGATCAGAAGGGGATTGCAGGGATCTCTTTGCCAGTGCTGAGGCAGGAATCTCTTGCTTTACTGGTGTTTGGATCTGGGTCACAGTTCTGAGGGGCAATCCTGGGGTGAGGAGGAATGCTGGTGTGGTGCAGCTTGTTGTGGCTGTGGAGAGAAAACACCTCGCTTCTTATCATAGCACCGTGGAAGAACTGAAAATTTTCAGGTCCCTAGAAGTAGCTCTGAAAACAGCTGCACAAACCCCCAAAGCTTGGGACAGTACATTCTTCACATTGGAAGCAGACTCTTACCTTAACAAAGAGTTTAAAACTCAAGTAATTGGCCGGGATCATGAGTAAGCAGTGCAAAAAGAGTCAGACTATATTATCTTACTTTGGTAACAACAAAGATCAAAACATACAACCAGAAGAAGACAACAAAGTCAAAGCTCCCACATCCAAGGCCTCTAAGAAGAATATGAATCAGTCCCAGGCCTTGGAAGATCTCAAAAGGGATTTTGAGAAGCAAGTAAGAGAAGTAGAAGAAAAACTGAGAGTGATGCAAAAAAATCATGAAAAATAAGTCAACAGCTTGCTAAAGAAGACCCCAAAAAATACTGAAGAAAATAACACCTTAAAAAATAGCCTAACCCAAATGGCAAAAGAGGTCCAAAAAGCCAATGAGGAGAAGAATGCCCTAAAAAGCAAAACTGGCCAAATGGAAAAGGAAGTCCAAAAGCTTACTAAAGATAACACTCCTTTAAAAATTAGAATAGAGCAATTGGAAGCTAGTGACTTTATGAGAAATCAAGACACTGTAAAACAAATCCAAAAGAATGAAAAATTGGAAAACAATGTGAAATATCTCGTTGGAAAAACAACTGACCTGGAAAATAGATCCAGGAGAGAGAATTTAAAAATGATTGGACTATCTGAAAGCCATGATCAAAAAAAGAGCCTAGACATCATCTTTCAAGAAATTATCAAGGAAAACTGCCCTGATATTTTAAAACCAGCAGGCAAAATAGAAATTGAAAGAATCCACCAATCACCTCCTGAAAGAGATCCCCAAAGGAAAACTCCTAGGAATATTGTAGCCAAATTCCAAAGTTCCCAGGTCAAGTAGAAAATATTACAAGCAGCCAGAAAGAAACAATTCAAGTATTGTGGAAACACAATCAGGATAACACAAGATTTAGCTGCTTCTACATTAAGGGACTGCAAGGCCTGGAATATAATATTCCAGAGGGCAAAGGAGATAGGATTACAACCAAGAATCACCTACCCAGCAAAACTGAGTGTAATCCTGCAGGAGAAAAAAATGGTCATTTAGTGAAATAGAGGACTTTCAAGCATTCTTGATGAAAAGACCAGAGCTGAATTGAAAATTTGATTTTCAAATACAAGACTCAAGTAGACCATGAAGAGGTAAAGAGGAAAGAGAAAATCATAAGAGACTTATTATGGTTGAACTGTTTACATCCCTGCATGGAAAGATGATATTTGTAACTCATGAGACCTTTGTCAGTATTAGGGTAGTTGGAGGGGAAAAAATTATATGTACGTATATATAGATATAGATAGATAGATAGATAGATAGATAGATAGATAGATAGATAGATA
>NW_020954615.1:3270849-3338796 GCF_900497805.2 Vombatus ursinus
ATAGATAGATAGATAGATAGATAGATAGATAGATAGATAGATAGATAGATAGATAGATAGATAGAGGACACAGGGTGAGTTGAAAATGAAGGGTTCATAACTGGAGAATAAAATCAAGGGGTAAGAGAGCATTATACTGGGAGAAGGAGAAAGCAAGAGGTAGAAGGGGGTAAGTTATCTTACAAAAAAAAAAAACAGAAAAGAAAAGTCTCTTACAGTGGAGGGGAAATGGGGGAAGGTGAGAGGGAATGAGTGAATCTTGTTCTCATAGAATTTGACTTAAGGATGGAATAACATACACACTCAATTGGGTATGGAAATCTGTCTTAACCTACAGGAAAATGGGGGTGGGGAAGAGGACAAGAGAGTAGGGGGATGATAGAGAGGAGGGCAGATTGGGAAAGGGGGTAATCAGAAGCAAGTACTTCTGAGGAGGGACAGGGTCAAAAGAAAAAATAGAATAAATGAGGGGGGGGATAGGATTAAGAGAAATAGAGTTAGTTTTTCCCAGCATGTCTACTATGAAAGTGTTTTGCATAACCGCACATATATAACCTATATTGAGTTGCTTGCCTTATCAATGTGGGGGGTGGGGAGGGATGAGGAGAAAATTTGGAACCCAAAGTTTAAAAATACATGTTTAAAAAAATGTTTTCACATGCAACTGGGAAATAAGAACTACGGGAAATGGGGTACAGAAATCCATCCTGCCCTACAGGAAAATTGAAGGGGAAGGGGATAAGAGAAGGGGGGGAGAGATAGAAGGGAAGGAAGGACTAGGGGAAGGGGTGTTCAGAATGCATGCCATCTTTGGGTGGGGTAGGGGCGAGATGGGGTAAAAATTTGGAACTCAAAATCTTGTGGAAGTAACTATTGAAAACAAAAAAATAAATCAAAAATTACCATTAAAAAAAAAGAAAAAGAAAGTGAGAAAAGTCTACTTCAGTTTGACTCAGAGTTCATCAGCTCCCTCTCTGGAGGCGGAGAGCATTTTTTTTTTATCATGAGGCCTTTAGAATTGTGTTAGATCATTGTATTGATCAGAGTAGCCACGTCTTTCACAGCTGTTCATTATTATAACATTGCTGTTACTATGCACAGTCTAGTTCTTCTCACTCCACTTTGAATCAGTTCATCTGGGTCTTGCCGTGTTTTTCTGAAACCACCCCCCTCATCATTTCTGATAGGCCGTTAGTACTCCATCACAATCATAGGCCACAATCTCTTCAGCCATTCCCCAATTCGTGGGGCTGGCAGGATAAGGGAGTGGGTGAGCGACCTCTCTGGCCCTGGGCACCTCACAGGCCTGCCCGAGACCCTCCTGCACTTCCTCATATGCTTCCAGGGGACAGAGGGAGAAGGAACCCGAGCTGATGGACTGGGACCAGAGCCCCCTCCCTCCTTCCTACTTTCATCCCCTGGGACAGAGAGAGGGAGGAGCTTCGGAGTCACGCCTGGTTAGTGTCATGCAGGCCAACCCAGAAAGGTTTTAGGCCAGCCCCACTCTCAGTAATCATGGTGGCCACAAAGGAGGCCTCAGCCCCATTGAGCAGCGACAGCAGATGACCAGAGGATAGTCTTGACACAGCAACTGTGGGGAGAAGCAGGAAGGTCTGATGTCATTGAAGGAGGGAGACTGGGAAGGAGAAGGGCCACCTTAGGGGAACTGCAGGTAACAGGGTGCTTGAAAAGGCAGGAGGAGAGGAATGAGGAGGCCATATGCCTCCAGGGTCATAGTGGGATAAGAGTCTGGAGGAACATAAAATGAAGGAACAGAGGAGGGGAAAAGAGGATTGAGAGGTAAGGAATAGGGTTCACCTGGGGGACAATGAGGTGAGAAGACCCATCCGCCCCTCTTGGGTATCCCTCTCCCCAACAAACCTCCACAGCGGTCCAGGTCTCTTCAGTAATCAATAAACCATAACAGTGGGAGCCATGAAAGGCCTGCCCTCAGGGCAGGATCTCCTGGCAGAGGGAGGAGCAGGGGCCTTCTCCTGGCCTGGGAGAGGGAGGAGACAAGCTGCATGAGAAGGGAACTGGGCCTCCTGATTTCTGGGCCTGGATCCACGAAGCCTGATTACATTGTCCCCACAAGCCTTCATGCCCACTTCTCCCCTTTCCTGCCTAACTATCCCCCCCACCCTCCTACCAGACTCAGGTGTGAAGTCAGCAAGGAGTCACTGGGGGGACTCACCTTGTGCCAGGCCTGAGAGCAGCAAGCAGGTGACCAATATCCCTGAGAAGCTGGGCAACATCATGGGAGACAGGGGTGCAAAGTGGAGATTGTGGCTTTTAGGTGTCCTTGGCCCCGAAATGAGGTTAGAGATGGGGCCTCAGAGCTTTAGAGAACCAAGACCTTGTTGTCCCATTGTTCTTCACCCAGACCCCCCCCCATCTGCCCTTCCACCTCTTCCCTTCCTGGGTTCTTGGGCAATATGGTGACTCTGGGAGCTGGAAGGAATCTGATGGTCATGAGGAGATGGGAAGTGTCCACTCTTTCAGAGTTGTTCAAGGATGAGACCTAGCTAACACTTCTCCAGAAGCTAGCTTCCTCCCTGAGATAAAATGCCTTCTTCTTCTTCCAATGATGGGATTGGCCTCACTGATCTGGATGAACTCACCCTCCCCAGGCCTTTCTCCTAACTTACCAGGCTGGGAAGGTTTGGGGATGATGTGTCTGGCCAGGTCATGGCAGGGCCTTTATAGAGAGAAGGCAAGATGGGGGAAGGACATTGGCAGGGGTGGAAATAGAGGACCCTAGGCAAAGGCAAAGAGGGGGAGTGAGAATCAGAATACATGTGTATGAGGGGCAGGGGGATTCTGGGCAAAGGGTGTGGTCTTTCCCAAGCCAGGTTCAGGAGTTGGCATGAGCAACTCATTCTTCCTGGAATACAAGGAAGGGACACAAGATTAGTTCTTCTCCAAAGATGACAGCTGCCTTCTTCCCATAGCCCTAAGAAATCTTGGGGAAGGTTGGGGGATAGAGAAGGAGACAATATACATAAACAGAGTGAATTTCCAGTAGGGCTTGGATGGAGAAGGCAAGAATTTGAGAAAAGACTAGATGAAGAGGGAATTCTAGCCAATGGGGTTCATGGTTGCCTGGAAGGACATACTATCTTTGTATTAATTCCTATAATCAATTCAGTATGAATGAGATCTGTTGGTCAAGTGATATGCCGCCACCACCACCACCCCTGTGACCAATAGCACATTTCCTAGTTTCATTTTGGGGTGGGGCAGACATAAACAAAATAAGATAGAGATCCCCTATGCTTTTCTCAATATGGACCTGACCCTCAGAGGTGAGAGGCAAGGGTGCATGGACAGGATCAAGGAAAAGATATCCCAATATGACCTTTAAACTGGACAGCTCCATGTGTGCCAGAGCCAGCATGGTAAACCAATGCCATACAAACTCCTTGGAGTCACTGCTCAGGGACACTGTCTACTTAAGGTCTCTCATTTCTCCTTCTGTTTCCTTGTCTACTAGTAGTTTGAAACTTGGTAGGGAACTCTGGACGAATGGAAGCTAGTTAAGGCCCTGATTGTGACCAAGTTGGAGGTTCTTGGCAGGTTATCAGAGTCCCCATTGAGTGGTCCAGCCCTACTCCGTGGCCCAAATACAGATGTGATGTATGTTATCAATGTCCCTCTCACTATATAGCTTCTACCAGATACCACATGAGGTGGAAGCAGCACAGAGCTCAGTGGTACCATCCCTTGCTTTATTCTGGATGCCAGACTTCACAACTTAGGTGGAGGCAAATAGGTGGTGCAGGGAATAGAATGCTGGGGTTGGAGTTAGGAAGGCCTGAGTTCAAATCTAGCTTCAGACTCTTATTAGCCGCATGACCCTAAGCAAGTGACTGTGCCTCATTTTCTTCATCTATAAAATGAGGATCAAATAAAATGATATTTGTAAAGCACTTAGCAGAGTGTCTGGCACACAGTAGGTGCTTTTAAAATGCCTGTTTCCCTTCTGTATCTTTTTCAAACAGTTTTGGAAATTTGCATGGGAAAACCCAGATTTTGGTGTGGACTAATAGAAGTCATTCCATGGGTGTCGCTTCTCCTTGTGGAGAGAAATCAATGAGCCAGCTGGGTGTGTGAGGGCCTTCTTTTGTCCCAAAAAAGAGCTGAAGTTTAGTTTCTGGCCTTAAACTAGAAGAAAACAATGTCAGAGTCAATAGTCTCTCAGCCATGGACTCCAGCTGAGGCCCAGCAGGTGACCATAGATTGAACCCAGCCCAGTGCAGGTAATGAGGGAGACATGGAGCAGCCACAATCCCCCTTGTGGGAATCCCTTCAGGATGCCCAGTGAGAGATGCTCAGGGACAGGATATGTGTGGCCCTGCAGCACAGGAGACAGGAACTGGCCCTTGAAGCATGTGCCTGGGTCATTCATGTTTCCTTTGTGTTTGTCCTTCCAAACCCACACACTGCGCTAGCCACCAGTAATGCCTATATCTGTTCTCCTCTACAAATAGACCTTTGTCATTAGACATGTTCCCTCTGTGAATGCTAGTCATGTGTGATTCCTCACCATGTCAACTCTGCCCACTAATGATGTATGTATACTTGGGAGCCTATTCCAGGATTATGAGGAAAATGTTCTGTTACTACTTTTCTTACTATGTTTTTCATTAAATAAATATTTTTGTTTTGAAATATGCATATCATCTGTCTGACCTGTAAGAGTAAACCCATTGGAGAGGGTTTGTGTTATATTTGGTTTGGTACAGAGAAGGAGGGGGAGCTTTTCAGGTGGCCCATCCAGGAGAGGGGGTGCTGCAAAATAAAACTGACTTGGAAGAATTAACAGAAAATACCCTGAAGTGGGTGAGTAAATTTAGGTTCATAACAGTAATTCCCAAAGTCTGATCTGCTCCTGCCTCCAGACACCCTCTCGAGTCTGGATTGATCCTCACTAAGTTAAGGTTTTCCTTTTCTATTGTCACACTTGAGATTCTTACCTTATTTCTGATTCCTCCCCACCCCCCAATTCCCTAGGAACTTCAGGTTCACATAAGGTATATTGATATGATCTTACCAAGGCTGTTCATCCCCCAGGGATATCTGTGTATTCAGAGAGTCCCAGATGGGAATTTTCCATTGCTATTCAAAGATCTCTTGCAGGTCCAATCACCCAAAGGGTCATTTAAGTTGGATAGGGTGTTTCATCTGATACGGTTCACTCCCACTCTTACACAAGAATGGGTATAGAACCTAAAGGCTGTTCATCCCCCTCATTGTATGTCATGCTTGCCTCATACCAGCCCCTTTCAATTATAGGAAGCACATGCTTGTTTCTACTTGTAATATTCTAATATTATCAATCCTATCATCTAAAGAGAGATTAGCTTTCATTTCTATATCTTGAGCATGCCTGTGGCTGGAAACAATAAGGAAAATTCTGCTTTTGTCCACTGATGAGACCATTTTCTATAATCATGATCCATCCACAAATGGAAATGACCCTCTAGAAGAGCAGTGAGCTTCCTATCACAGGGAAGTATTCAAGAACATGCTGAGTGTAGATCTGTCAGGGCTATTGAAGAGTGTAATCCTAGACCAGGTATAAAGTTGGTCTTGATGACCCTCATAGAGAAGACTGTGCAATTCTAAAACCTTTCCAAGGGATCTCCCACTATCCCCTACTAAACTCTTAGGCAGACTCTTGGTCCCCCAAATGCACTTCCTGATTTCCCATCCTCTCTCACCCTGGAACATCCTTCTGCCATGCCAGTCCCTTTCCTCCAGTGATAAGTTCCTTCCATTGGCCTCCATTTTGGAGAAAGGCCCAGGCCAGCAGTGCTTCATTCGCCTCCTGGCTATGTTTCTGCATCACCAGATATCACCACCATGGCTCCTGCCTCAGTTACTTTCTCTCCATATTCTGCTTACTTTTGTATGTTGCCTTCCCTCCATTAGAATAAAAGCTCCTTGAGGGTAAGCTATGCCTTTCTTTTTCTTTTATGTGTATCCCTAGTACTTAAAACAGTGTCTGACATATAATATAGACTTAATAAGTGCTTTGGCCAATACAGTCTCTTAGGCTGGTAAAGTACACTCCCAGTAACTCTCATCTCAGCCCAAGTGGGTAAGAAAGCTGTGTTTGAGCCCATGTAACTTCCACATGCTTCTGCTCAAGGCCACCATGGACAGTTCCTGGAGGGAAGAGACTTTTAACACCCATGAGATTTCCACACCCAAAACACAGGTTGGCCCTGCTGCACACTGTCTTCTGGACAGGGAAAAGGGAAAGGAAGAACATTGCAAGAACATCTGTTGTTCTCCTCCTGAGGTGGACAGAGAGATGGCTCTTGGGACAAAAGTCTGCCCACTTCAGAGTTCTAGCCAACCAGATGATCTCCAAGGCATCCTCAATCCATGAAATCTGATCAGAAGTTCTCCCCTGTCCTCTCACCCAGACACCAGTGGGGAAGCTCACAGTCTCCATTAGAAGGTGCCCATCTGATTCCAACCTGGACTGTTCCTATAACTTGTCCTGTCCAAAAAGGGGGAATTGGACCAAAATAAAGACATTGTATGTTGTACTGAGGATGGTTTGGGAATATGGCTTAGATTAGATGTTGGTCAAGTTCCTTTCTAACTCTGAAATTCTGTGGTTCTAGAATTCCATCTTGGATATCATGTATAGTGTCTACTTCCAGTGAACCATTACACTCCCAAAGGATGGGGGACATATTCTATCTTCCCTGTAATCTGCAGGAATCTCAGCAATGAGTAGGTCACTCAGTATTTGTTCAGTAAAGCCTTGATGAATAAATTAATAAACATAGGCTCTCAGAATAGACTAGAGTAGAGAGAAGCTGGACCTAACCCTGCAAAATATGTGTATATACACATATACATGATAATCTATATTTGAAGAATCAGGTACCAATCACAGAGAACAAAAGAGGCAGCAGGGTGAGGAGAAGGACAGTTTATTCTGATTGGTCAGTGCTCTAGGCCAAAGATAATGAGCACCAAGGGTAATGATGGAAAGAAAAGTGGAGGGGAGGGAGAAGTGGGGACAATGGGGGGTCATTACAAGGGTTCATGTGTGAAAAGGTGGGGTGGAAAGAAGGTTCTCTGGGAAAGCAGAGAGACTATAACCGAGGCCCTCAGAATATCCACTTGAGTCCAAGGCTGAAGAACTTCAATTCATTCTTTTGGCTTGCCACCTCTAGGTTGGTAACTCGCAGATGTAGGGGAGCTTTACTCTACACAGCTCGTCCTTCCATGCCTGGAATTCTACAGAGAAATAGTATAGGTTATGTTGGTCTGGGCTGACTGGGTCTGGTGGCCCCTATTCTGATAACCTTGGCCTTTTGCCTTTAGGTTCTATACCCATTCTTGTGTAAGAGTGGGAGTGAACCGTATCAAATGAAACACCCTATCCAACTTAAAGCAACTGTTTTAACCAGATGAGAACACTTCTTTGGAATCAACCACTCAATCAAGTGGATTAGACTGGAAGTTGAAAGTCCTTGGTTGTTTGAGAAGGTGTGAAGTCCATTGAATGAAATGGAATGACACCGAGCAGAAGGCATATTGGGACAAGACTAGGTCAAGCTCTTTGGGTCTTATATAAAACAGCAAGCCATATCTGAAACCAGCATTCCTATGTCTGGCCAGTATAAAGGAATGAGGAGTTCCAGCCAAGTCCCTGAGAGGAAATCCCTCACTGGGGAGAAGAAGGGTCTCTACCTCCCCCACCCTCCCACTCCTGACTGGAGGAAGAGCTCCTTAACTTGAAAAAGTATGAGGAGTTCGACTTCTCATCAATATTCTACCAGGGTTTCTGGAATAGTGTTGTTAATACGGTCATTTCAGTAGTGTCTGACTCTGTGTGAGCCTATTTTAAGTTTTCTTGGCAAAGATACTGGACTGGCTTGCCATTTCCTTCTCCAGTTACTCTCACAAGTGAGGCAACTGAGGCAAATAAGGTTAAGTGACTTGCCCAGGGTCACACAGCTAATATGTGTCATAAGCTAACAAGTGTCTGAGGTCAGAACTGAACTCAGGAAGATGGATGAGTCTTTCTGACTCCAGTCCCTGCACTTTGTGCACTATTGCGTCACCTAGCTGCCTGGAACAGTAGTGAATAGCAAAGTCTGCATTAGGCACAGGGACGTCACTATATGTGCCTTTTCAGTTTGAGTCCTCTTTTCCCTTGACTCTGCATTTATTTGGAGGAGGGTACTTACCCTTGAGTTTTTTTTTCCTGTAGGGGAAGTGATTGGAACTGTTCTTACTATACCAATTTAATTTTTAAAAATTCTAAAACATAACTAAGTCTGAATGTTTAATTAACATTAACTGATAATCATTGGAGGATGTATATCAGTAGGGGCTTGTGGAGGAGAAGGGGAGGGAAGGGGAAGAGAGGAGAGGAGAGGAGAGGAGAGAGGAGAACTCATATTCCAGGTAAGGAGGGGCCCCTATGAATCCATGGCCTCAGCAAACACAGGGATGGAGGAAATGGGCCTGGGCATTGTCAGAATTGCTGGTGTCTTTCTATCTCTCTCTTTCTCACCTGATTCCTGAGTCAGGATTACACAATAGTTTGGGTTTGTTTGACTGAGGGCTCCCTTATCCCAGGCTTGGTAGAGAAAAAGGCCACTGCTGGACCAACGCCACTTGCGGTTCTAGGGGAGGGATCAGGTAATGCAGTGGTTAGTGAAGAGTGAGACACTCCCCAATCAATCAACATTTAGTAAGGACCTACTATGTGCCAGGCACTATGCTAAGCACTTGGGATACAAAAAAGGGCAAAAGACAATCTCTGACCTCAAGAAGCTTACAGTCTAATAGGGGGGATAACAGGCAACCAAACATGTACAAACAAGCTATATAGAGGATAAATAGGAAATAATTCAGAGAAGGAAGGCACTAGAATTAAGAGGGGATGGGAAAGGCTTCCTGTAAATGATAGGACTTTAAACTGGGCCTCAAAGGAAGCCAGGAGGTAGAGACAAGAAGCAATCCCCAGCAAGGGGCACAGCCAGTGAAAATTCCCAGAGCCCAGAGATGGAGCGTACTATTCGTGGAACAACCAGGAGGCCGGTGTCTCTGGCTCAAATTCCACTTCCTGCAGGAGACCTGTCTTGGTCCCCCTAACAGCTAATTCCCTTCCCTTCCAGATGACTTTCCATGGATTCTGGATAGCTCTTGCATGGACTTAGTTATTTCCACATTGTCTCATCCATTAGAGTATGAGCTTTGGAGGGGTGGGGGGCTGAGACTGTTTTTGCCTTTTAGCACAATTCCTAGGGGAAACTCAGAGTTGGGCAGCTGAATACACCATACATGCTAATTGAATCAAAAGCAGTGGGTGGAGTTCCTGGAGTGCAGATAGGAGGTGAATGCCAGGGAGGTCCAGGGGGTGGCTGGATAGATACTACACAGGCTTGCCCCACCCCCCATCCTTAAGTCTCCCTGCCACTTGCAGGTGTCCTCAGGTTTCCTTCCCAGTCCCTCCCCTTTCCCAGGAGTCTAGACTTTTACTCTGGAAAGGGGAGAAAGAACCTGAGCCAGTGACTGGCATCAGACCACACCCCTCCATCCCCCACCCACTCTCCCCCCTGAGCAAGGAGAGGGAGGTACTTTAGGTCTCACCTCATTAGGGTCATACAGACCAATCCAAATGGGCTTCAGACTACCCCCACTCTCAGTGATCATGGTGGCCACAAAAAGTGTCTCAACCTTATTGAGCAGGGACGCGAGGTGGCCTGAGCGGTAGTCTTGGCACAGCAGCTGTGGAAGAAGGCAAAAGGTGCTCATGTCATTAGAATAAAGAGAAAGGGTGGGAGGATAGGGACAGTTACAGAGGGCAGGGCAGTCACCAGAGGCAAGAAAAGGCTGAGGGCTCTGAAGGAGGAGCCCATTGTTCAGGACCGCTGAAGGATAAGAATGGCCCCAGAAGAAAATGTCAGGCTGCTACTTGGCAGAAAGGTCGGAGGTAGGGGAGAGTGGTAGGGAGTTCATTGTGAGCCATGTCTGAATTCTAGAGTACATTAAAATGGTGGCTTCACTCCTCCCCTCCCTCAGAGATCCTTTTCCCCAACCAACTTCCACAGTGGTCCAAGCCTCTTCATGACTATCAAGCCATAGTAGTGAGAATCAAAGAAGCTAAAGCCTTCAGGGCAGGAGGTCCTGGCTGAGGGAGGATCAGAGGGATCCTCCGGGCCTAGGAGAGGGAAGAGAGAAGGTGAATGGAGGACCCTGGCTTCTCTGTGTGGTCTTGAATCTATGAAGCCCTGGAGATCCCAGCTGCCCATTGTGACTTCTCTGGTCCCCACACCCCTTCCCTCTAGCCCCTTCTCTTTCCTCCCATGGATTGTCCTAGGCCCAGGTGGGAAGCTCTGGTGGGACTCACCTTGTTCCAGGCCTGTGAGGAGCAGGCAGGTGAAAAGCAGCTCTGAGAAGTTGGGAGGCAGCATCACTTTGGAGTCTGAGGGTATGGAACAGAGCCCCTAAGCCCCATGGCACCCCTAGCCCGGAGGTCAGCCCAGAAATACGGCCAGGGGTGGGGGCTCAGAGCATGTTTTCTCTTCCTTGAGGCTGGAACTGGGCTCTCTACTGACCCTTCCTCCTATCCTTTCCTGAGGTGTGGAGTATTCTGGTTACTCTGGGGGCTGGACAGAATCTGGAGGTAGCTGGGGTTAGGAGAGAAAGACCCTTCCCTTTCATAGTTGTTTAGGAATAAATGTCTGCTTTCGTTTCTCTCCAAGCCAGCTGCCTTCCTGAGATGAGATGCCTCCTTCTTGCCCCTAGGAAGGGAACGACCTCAGTGTGGGGAGTGACTGATTCTCCTTTTCCAAGCCCTTCATCTCTCACTTATCAGATTAGCAGGGCTATGGGATCATGTGTCTGATGTGGCAATGAGAGGACTTTTGTAAGGAGAGGGCCAAAAGGGGAGTAGACAAGGGCAGGGGTAGAAGAGAATGTGATTAAGTAAAGACAGAGATGGGGAGGGTGAAGGTTAGAGCACATGTGTTAATGATGGGTAAGGGGGTTCTGGGCATAGGGTGTGATTTTTCCCAAACTGGGTTCAGGAGCCGGTATAAGCAATGCCTTCTTTCTGGCACAGAGGGACAATAGTTTCTCCAGGCAGGGGCAGAGGGTTAGTGCTCTCTCCAGTGGCTTTCAGCTGCCCCATTCCCATAGACTTGGGAAACCTGAGGTGGGATGAGGAGGAGGAGGGAATTTACCCTGGAATGAATGAATTTCCAGCATTATCCTGGTATGGGAGGAAGGAATCTAGGAAAGGTGTGGGACCATGGATCTTGGAGCTAGAGAAGGGGATTTCTGCCAATGGAGGCAAGGTTACATGGCACCTTGACTGTACACAACCCTTTAATATAACTTCCTGGCACGTTTTAGACAAAAAAGAAGTTGGAGAAGTGTTAACAGGGCTCATTCATTCACCAATATCGGCCCTACAATTTTAAAGCTTGTTTTTCCTATCTTTTTGATGATGGGCTGGTCAGACATAAACTAAGGCGAACTTTTCAATATACAGAGAAGAGAAAAAGTGGGTTGTATATACAACATGAACTTATGTTACCTATGGTTTGTTTTTAATGTATATTCAAATCAATATGATAGTGCCAATGCTGTCCTGTTCATTGTGTTTCCATCTACACTTCCTTCTCTCTTCAATATATTTTTGAGCATTCCATGAACATCCTTTTCTCATTTCTTTCGTTACTAACATTATCTCTGGACACTATTTCTCATATTTTGAAAGCCCCTACTTTTAATAAATTGATGTTGTCAAGCAAAATGAAGTCACAAGATGACTGTATCTCAAAATATGTGCCCCACCCCTATTACCCCCCTACCAATAGGTGGGGTAAATGCCTAGGAGTGACATGGATAAGTTAAAGGGCATGCATAGCTTAGTGACTTCTGGGCTAAAATTCCAAATTGCTTTCCAGAAGAGAGCTATGGCACTTTAAAAATTATTTACTTATTTATTTTTTAGTTTTCAACATTCACTTTTATAAAATTTTGAGTTCCAAATTTTCCCCTTCCCCCCTCCCCAATCTGCTATAGACTATGCATGTACAATCATATTAAACATATTTCCACATTAGTCATGTTGTGAAAAAAAGAATCAGAACAAAAAGGAAAAACCATGAGAGAGAGAGAGAGACAGAGAGAGAGAGAGAGAGAGAGAGAGAGAGAATAGTATGCTCTGATCTGCATTTAGACTCCATAGTTGTGGAATCTCCACTCCATGGATGTAAATAACATTTTCCATATTGAGTCTTTTGGAATTGCCTTAGATCATTGTAATGCTGAGAAGAGCTAAGTCTATCAAAGTTGGGTCACTACATAATTTTGCGGCTACTATGTGCAATGTTCTCCTGGTTCTGCTCACTGCACTCAGCATCAGTTCATGTAAGACTTTCCAGGTTTTTCTGAAATCTGCCTGCTCATCATTTCTTATAGAACATTAGTATTCTATTACATTCATATATCACAACTTGTTCAACCATTCCCTTATTGATGGGCATCCCCTCAATTTCCAATTCTTTATCACCATAAAAAGAGCTGCTATAAATATTTTTGTACGTATGGGTCCTTTTCCCTTTTTCATGATCTCTTTGGGATACAGACCTAGTAGTGCTATTGATGAATCAAAGGGTATACACAGTTTTATAGCTCTTTGGGCATAGTTCAAAATTGCTCTCCAGAAAGGTTGGATCAATTCACAACTCCACCAACAATGCATTAGTGTTTCAGTTTTCCCACATCTTCAACATTTATCATTTTCCTGTTTTGTCATATTACTATGGCACTTTTTAAAAGGGCATTTTTATTGTTATCTTTTGTTTTTCTCTCCTCCCTTTCCCAATATACACCTCCTCCCACTCACAGAGAACCACCTCTTCTAACAAAGCCTTTTTTAAAAGGTAGAAATCAGTTTAGCAAAACTAACCAACATATCAAAAAACTTGTGCTTTAAATATAATGTTCCTACCTCTGCAAAGGGGGAGGGGTGAGATATCTTTTTTTCTTTTCTTGGTGCCAAGCTTGGCATTATGATTTTTCAGCATTCGGTTTTGATTGTTTGGTCATTTGATTGAAATATTATTTCCAATTACATTGTTATAGTTATTTCATATGTAGTTTTCTTGGCTCTGCATCATTCTGCATCAGTTCAGGCAAGTCTTCTTCTGCTTCTCTGTATTTCAACTCCTGCTGTATCATATCCTGGCTAATCTCCAGCCTTCAGAGAGATCAATAGTGAAATAGAGGCTCCCATCTGACTGCATGCTTTCCATGTGGTATTCACCTGGTCTCCAGCCTCCCTTGGGAAAAAGAGTGGTCAATCATGAACATTCTCTCTACATATCCCACTGATTCTGAACCCTTGTAGGTCATCTTCCAAACTCTAATCCCCATTCCTTATTCCTATCCCCCTCAATCCTCCCATCCCAAAGTCCAACCAAACACTACCCACCCCTTTGACTATGCCCTGTGGAATGTCTTCCTCCAGGCATGAATTTCCTTCATCCTAAAATTTTTTCTTCTCCCACTCCTTCCATCTTCTAGCTATCAGTGAAACTTGATTCCCCTCTAATGACACAGCTTCCCTGGTCACCCTTTCTAGTACTAGTTACACCTTCACTTATTCCTCTTGGCTCACTGGTCAAGGCAGAAGAATTGAAATTCTCCTTGCTCCCAATTGCTGCTCCCAGATTCTCCCCCCTACGACTCCTTAGCATGAAATTCCACTGCATCTCGTCTCCTTCAATATATCCCCACTCTATCAATTCTCTTCCATCTCTCCCTGTCTACTGGCTCTTTCCCTACTACCTACAAACCCATTCATGTATCTTCCATCCTCAAAAAACCCTCACCATCTCTTGATCTTTCTATTCCTGTTATCTATATGTATCTCTTCTATATCTCTAGTTTGTGTCTAAACTCCACAAAAAGTCCACCTATAACAGGGGTCTTCCTTTTCTCTCCTCTCATGTTCTTCTTAGCCTCTTACAATTTGACTTTGAAAAGTTACCATGTACCAATATTGCTCTCTCCAAAGTTACCAATGCTCTCTTAATTGTCAAATCCAATGACTTTTTCTCAACCCTCATTTTTCTTGTCCTCTCTGCAGCCTTTGAAACTATTGATCACCCTGTTCTCCTTAATTCTCACTTTTCTGTAGGTCTTTGGGACATTAGTCTTTCCTGGTTCTCTTTCTATCAGACCACTCTTAACTTTCCTTTGCTGGTTCCTCATCCAGGTAATTCCTCTTACTATAGGTATCCCACAAGGTTCTGGCCTGGGCCCTCATCTTTCCTCCCTTTATACTACTTCACTTGGTGATCTCATCAGCTCCCCTGGATTTAATTATCAGCCTCCATGGATTTAATTACCATCTCTATGCTGATGATTTTCAAATCTACCTTTCCTGCCCTAACCTTTCTGCTGACCTTCAATCTCGTGTTTCCAACTGCCTTTCAGAAATCTCAAAATGGATGTCCAGTAGATATTTAAACTCAATATATCCAAAACTGAACTTATCTTTCCCCCTAAACCCTCTTCCCTTCTAAACTTCCCTATTAAGGAAGTCGAGGGTATCACCATCCTCCCAGCACCTCAGGCTCACAACTTAGGTACCTCTCACTAACTCTCACTCCCTCCACATCCAATCTTTTTCAAAGATCTGTTGACTTAAACTTTACAACATCTCTCAAATATACCCCCTTCCTTCCTCGGACACTGCTACCACCTTAGTGCAGGCCCCCATCACCTCACCCCTGAACTATGGTAGTAGCTGCTCAGAGGTCTGCCTACTCCTAGCCTCTCCCCACTCCAATCCATCCTTCATTCAGCCAACTAAAGGGATTTTCCTAAATGCAGGTCCGATCTTGTCATCACCACACCCCACCCACCCACCCACCAATTCTATAAACTCCAGGGGTTTCCTATTGCCTCTAGGATCAAATACAAAATTCTCTATTTGGCATTCAAATTCCTTATATCCTCACCACCTCCTACCTTTCCAGTCTTCTTACATCTTATTCCTCATTACTTATTCTTTGATCCAATGACAGTGGCCTCTTTGCTATTCCAGGAATAAGACACTCCATCTCTCAATTCCAGGCATTTTCTTTGACTATCCACTATCTATAATGCTTTTGCTCCTCATCTCCAACTCTGGACTTTCTTAGCTTCCTTTAAGTCTCAACAGGAAACCCTTCCCAATACCCCTTAATTCACATGTTTTTCCTCTTTTAATTATTTGCTATTTATCTTATATATAGCTTGTTTTTATATATTTGTTTGCATTTTGTCTCCTCCATTAGACTGTAACTACTTGAGGGCAAGGACTGTCCTTTGCTCTTTTTGTATCTCTAGCCCTTAGCACAGTGCTTAGCACATTGTGCATGCTTAATAAATACTTATTAATTGAATGACCCATTATAATATACCTAACAAGTGGCCATTTAGATTCTGCTTCAATAATTAGGGAGAGTGTTGTGGGGAGCCACTAGCCCCTGGGGTAGCCCATTCTTTTTTTGCATGGCTATTTTTTTTTCAAATTAAAACAAAATTTGCCTCTTTATAACTTCCACCCATCACTCCTGAGTCTGCCATCTGGAGCTAAGCAGAATAAAATAACTCTAGGGCATCATGACATCTCTAGAGTTATTTCAATGTCAAGGTTTGCAGTTATTCTGGGGCAATCTATGCCTTCTACAATTCGGTAGCTGACCTTGATGCCTTTTTCATGCTTGTTGAAGGCATCTGACACCATCGGTGAAAACATCATGCTAAAACTCATGAGAACAAGCACAGAGCCTTGCTTCACTCCATTGGTGACTGGAAAAGAGCAAAAGTGTCATCATGGAGGTACCCAAAGAGAATGATATCTATCTGTCCCTCTCAATATTGCTGGTCTAGGGCACAGTTTTCTTTAGTTCAACTCAAACCTTTAGAAAGCACATCTACACTGTATTAGGCACTCTGTGCTTAGATGAGCCTCCTAAAGGGCCCAATGGAGCAGCCAATGGAAAGAGGACACTCTTAGCCGCAGGGTGAGCTGATCCAGAATGTCTACTCCTGTCTCCCAGGAGTAGGTTCCAAATGTCTTTGATAACTCTGCCTTGGGCCATCTGTGCGTGCTCCGAATCACCGCAATATCAGTGCCGGTGATTTCCAAATATGTTTTACTATTACAAGTCATCTTTTTTTTTTTAACAACTATCTTTCCCATGATCCCTTATCTCATAATAAACAACATCATCAGATGTCTCAATTAATACGCCATCATCTTAATGACCACCTACTCATGTATTCTATGTGATGCAGTGCCCGGCACACAGCAAGTGCTTAATAAATACTTGTGCTGCTACCAAGCATTTTAATCCCTATTAAGCAATTCTCCACAAAGCATCATTTAAGCCAAATACTCGTGGGAAGCAGCCACCTCATTAAGATGATTATTTGAAAAAAGGCAACTCTCCCCACCCCTATAGTGATGAATTCACTACTGATTTGCTGATTGCCAGTGATTGTCCCATATATAATGGCTGAACTACAAACTGTCCATATTGTTATTCCTTTATATTTTCCATCCCACCCCCACCCCCCAGTTTGCCTGGGCGTAGAGGCAGGCATTAATGGATTTTTAACAATACTGCTAATAGCCAAAGACCACCAGAAATTCCCAATTGGGCTTTCTGAATGACAGAAAACTTGGAGTTAAGATTGATTGGGACACATCTGTGTGAACCACAAAATTATATCCTTAGCTACATCAAGTATCCATATCCTACTCCTACAGGGGACCAACTTCTCTTATCATGGGTCTCACTTTCCTCAAGTACTTTTTCCCTCCCAACACAGCAAATGTGAGACTTAGGAATGTAAATAATATCAATGTTTCATTTTTATCATGAAAACAACAAAAGAGGAAGCTCAGAACTGGATCGTTTGGCCCTTTCTCTTCTTGTCTCTTCCCAAGCCAAAACGTTTGCATCTGTCATTGGCCAGCATCCTCTTAGACTGACAGTGGGGCTTGACACACGCAAGCCTCAATACGATCTTTTTTGTGGTTTTGGCCTTTTGTTCCCCTCTTAATTGCCTTTGTTTGCCCACCGTAGCAACTCTACTTTCATTCATGATGTCTTTGCCCTGGGCAGTTAGGTGGCACAGCGGATAGAGCACTGGCCCTGGAGTCAGGAGGACCTGAGTTCAAATCTGGCCTCAGACTCATAACACTTACTAGCTGGGTGACCCTGGGCAAGTCATTTAACCCCATTGCCTAGCCAAAAGAAAAACAAAAAAACATAATGTCTTTGTCCTTAAGCCCCTCTTTAACAGCCTTCTTTGTGAGGTTGGTACTTACCTAACTTGTTTAGCGAGTCCTAGGGAATGCTCACCAGATTGGCAGTAACAACATCAGCTCCAAGAGAGATTGAGGGACATTAATTTTTAGGTTCAATAGATGCCAACATCCTTCACTGCTGTCCCTTAGAGGAGGGTATCCCAAGGTTACATCCATTGGCTTGGCCCCTTCGAATCAAATGCTAGCTACGAAAAAAAAATCACAAATAGTAAACAGTGAATAAACACATTTATCCAGATAGATTGCAAATGGAAATAAAAGAAGTCAAAAAAGAAAAAACAACAGAGAACTCGAAAAACAGAAGTCTAAAAAAATACACTCATGTACTTTCTGCATTATTCTAATATAGTAGATATATACATGTATTAGAATAAAGCAGAAAATACCTGAGTGTATTTTATAGCACATATATTAGAATATTTTATAACAGAAAATATGTGAGTGTATGAGTTCATTAAATGGTAATGAGATAAGATCTTGCTCAACTAAAAGAGAGAGGAGCCTTAATCTCACCCAATAGGAAATTCCCCATAATCTCCAAGGAGGCAAGTTGGAAATCAGAGAAAGCTGAGGTGCTGAATTCCTCTATATGTTTGTCTTCCAAAGTCTATCTCTGTCCCTCCAGATATTTCTAATTGGTCCCATCAAAGGTCTAGAATCATTTGTGCCCTCTCTCCAAGAATGAATCAAGAATATCTCTCACCTCCAATGCTCTCCAACCAACTCTGCCCCTCCCGCAGTGGTGTTTCAATGTTCCCTCCATCATTCTGGTATAGGTTCATGTGGTAGTATGCAGGGCAGAGCTGCCCCATACCTACCCAGCTTGGTTGGGAGTTGAATTAAATGCACATGAATGTCTGTGTTTTAATGTGCTGGCTAACTTCTCTCTCTTCTAATCCCCTCTAAGAGATTATGTTCATTGATTCGTTCAGGCTTACTGAGAAGCTACTCAGTGTTCAGTAGGTGCTGAGAACCCAGAGGACTCAAAATGAGGAAAAATTTTCTACCATAGGAGCTAGCTGTCCAACTATGGAGGGTCTGCCTCACAAAGGAGTCAAGTCAACCAGCATTTATGAAGTGCCTACTATGTGCCAGCCATTGTGCTAAGGGCTGGGGGTATAAAGAAAGGCAAAAGACAGTCCCTGCTCTCAAGGAGCTCATAGTTAAATGGAAAAGTGAGCTCCCTATTGTAGGCTGATAAATGTCAAGTTGGAAAGGACCTTAGAGGTCCCACCCCCTCACTTTACAGATGAGGCAGTTGGGGCCAACAGAGATAAAGTGATTTGCCCCAAATCACTTAGTTAATGGGGGACAGAGTTTGTATTTGAACCCAGGTCCTCTCCCTAAGACAGCGATTAGAGTTAGAAGGACCATAGATATGTAGTCCAATCTGCTTATTTTAAAGATGAAGAAACTGGGGTCTAGAAAGGCTGGGTGACTTGCCAAGGTTCACATCGATAACAAGTTGTTGGGCTGAAATTTGAACCCAAACTTCTTTTGAACCATCCCTCCATCTGCTATGCCTCACTGTTCTAGATCAGAGCCTGGGTTATACCTGTTAGGGATATCATAGGTGGGAGAAAAGGTGGAATACTGGAATACCTCACCTCTAACCATAAAGCACCATTCCTGGCACACGGGAAGCTCTCGATAAATTATTCTGGTTGTTGCTATTCAGTGGTTCACAGTCACGTGCCACTCTTTGTGACCTCACGGAGGATAGCATTCCAAGCCCTTCTCTCCTCCACTATCTCCCAAAGTCTGTCCAAGCTCACGTTCCCATCCATTTAAATTCACTGATACCCAAGATGTCAATGTTTAATCTTTCTATCTCCTGATTGACCACATCCTATTTGTCTTGGTTCACACATCTTACATTTCAGGTTCCTACGCAATATTGCATAGGCAGCTAGGTGGTGCAGTGAATAGAGTGTCAGGCCTGGAGCCAGGAAGCCTTATCTTCTTGAGTTCAAACCTGGCCTCATACACTTAGCAACTATAAGACCTTGGGCAAGTCACTTAACCCTGTTGGTGTCAGATTCCTCATCTGTAAAATGAGTCGGAGAAAAAAATGGCAAACCACTCCAGTATCTTTGCCAAGAAAACCCCAAATGTGGTCACAAAGAGCTGAACACACACACACATACACACACACACACACACTATATTCATCCTTACAGCTTCAGACATTCCTTTCATCACTAGACACACCTGCAGCTGAGCTATTTTTCAGATCTGGCCCAGCCACTTCATTAGTACTGGAACTACTTGGAGTTGCCCCCCACTCTTCCCCAGGAGCATGTTTGACAACTCCTGACCGGAGGGACTCATCTTCTGGTGTCATCTCTTTAATCATTTTAGTACTGTCCATGTAATTTTCCTGGCAAAGATACTGGAATGATTTGCCATTTCCTTCTCCAGCTCATTTTGCAGATGAGAAACCAAGGCAGACTGGGATAACTGACTTGCCCAGGGTCACACAGCTAGGAAGTGTCTGAGGCTGGATTTGAACCCAGGTCTTCCTGACTCCAGGCCCAGCACTCTGTGCACTATGCCTCCTAGCTGTCCATCACAGACAGGACCCCTCCACAAAACTCAGTTCATTCTACTTATTGGCTTCCCCAAACACATCGCCTTTATCATATTGACACCTTTATTTATGGCATTTCCCACTTATTTCCGCCTAGCTCACCCTACACAACATGGTCATCATCACCATCATCATCATCATCACTAACATCGCTATAGCACCTTCAGATTCACAAAGCATTGTGAATAATAATAATAATAGTTATTATAGCTAACATTTCTACAATGCTTACTATGTTCCAGGCATTGTGCCAAATGCTTTACACTGTTATCTCCTTTGAGCTTCATAACAATCCTGGGAGGTAGATGCTAATATTAACCCCATTTTACAGATAAGGAAACTGAGGCAGAGATCAAGTAATTTGCTTAAAGTCACCCAGCTAGCAAGTATCTGAGGTCAAATTTGAACTCGGGTCTTCCTGACTCTGGGCCACCACTATCAACTGTGTCACCTAACTACCCTCTACATTTTCTCATTTTATCCTCATAACAACCCTGTGGGGCAGATATGCTATTATTGCTATTCATATGCTATGAAGAAACTAAGGCTAAGTGGCTCGTCCAGGGTCACACTACTAAACTTATAAATGTGTAAAGCAGGATTTGAACTCAGGTCTTCCTAACTCCAAGTCCAACAAGTCCCATCTTCTACCTGAAGCCCTTCTTGACCACCCAAAGCCCACAGGGATCTCCCCTTCCCGTGAATTCAAGCAAAATAGACATAAGAGACATTCATTTGGAGAAGACAGAGATTTATTTTGATGTATTTAGTACTCTGGACCATGAAGCCCACAGGGAAAGTTGGATGAGAAAGGAAGGGAAGAAAATGGGGAGGAGAGGGGAAAGAAGAGGAGAAGAGATGGGAAAGAGGAGAGGAGAGGAGGGAAGAAAATGGGGAGGAGAGGGGAAAGAAGAGGAGAAGAGATGGGAGAGAAGAGAGGAAAGGAGGGAAGAAAATGGGGAGGAGAGGGGAAAGAAGAGGAGAAGAGATGGGAGAGAGGAGAGGAGGGAAGAAAATGGGGAGAAGAGAGGAAAGAAAAAGAGGGAAGGGAAGGGGAGAAGAATAAGGGGGAGGGAAGAGGCAGGAAAGGAAAGGGAGGGTGAGAAAGAGGAGGAGAGGTTTCTTGGGAAGGGCAGAGGCTGCACCTCTGGTCCCCTGAGTCCACTCCTCTCTCCGTGATGACTTTACGATCAGCTCCCTCCTCCCTCCAGCCCCCACTCTAGCTGAGAACTTCTAGATAAAGGGGAGCTCCTCATTGCAGTGTTGATCTTTCCATTGTAGAAACCCTGAAGACAAAGAGAAAAGGGAAAGCGGTCCCCACTCCAGTGGCCCCTAGCCTCAGGAGCTGCACGACCCCATAAACGGAACACAGATTCATGACGTGGAGAGGAAGGATTTGAGGAGTGGAGGGAATAAAAGAAGGGGCGAGCAAGACGGTGAGGGAGGAAGAGTCCCTTCGGCATTCTCCGCTCACCGAGTCCTGCTTGACTTAGGGGGAGGGGCAGACCTGGAGGGGAGGGATTTGCCTCTCACCCGAGCCTGGGGGCAGACTCGCACGGAACTTGAGGGTGGTTCCAGTGGGGGCTCCTTTCTCCCAGGCGTCTAAAGTCCGTACGGCATTGTCCCTCCAGCGCCAGCGGAGGTTCTGAGGACGGAAGTCCAGAGGCAATGTCAGAGGACATTGAGGTCCACCCGCACCTGTACAAAGACCCCCTCTGGAAATCACCGAACGGATAGACAGCATCGTAATAAAGGCAACCTACGGTACAGTGAAAAGAGCGTTAGGGCCAGAAATAACTAAGTTTGACTCCTGCCTCAGATACGTGCAGGTTGTGTGACCTTGGGCAAGTCACTTGACCTCTGTCTGCCTTAGTTTCCTCATCTCTAAAATGGGGATAATAATAGCACCTACCTCTAAGGGTTGTTATAAGGATCATATTAAGCACAATGAAGAAAGCACTTTGCAAACCTTAAAGTGATATTATTATTATTATCATTGATTTCAAGTCGGAAGGTACCTGAGAAGTCACCTCATCCACCACCTCCAGACTCAGAGATATTACGAGCCCAAGGTCACGCAGGTTACAGTGGCAGAGCTGGGATTTGAACCCAAGTCCTCTGCTTCACACTCTGATACCTCCCATGATTATCAGCCTCTATTTGAGGACCTCCAGGACGGGGGAACTGGAAGTGGCCCCTCCACTTCTGTTCCCCTTCTCCCAAGTAAACCTAAAGGAACAACCGTGACTGGTGCTGAACAATGGGTCTCTGCATGGGATGACCACATGATGAAGACTGAGGATAGAGAAGCAGCACTGATCGTGGTCATGCGCCCAGGCAAGAAGGTCAGACGCCCCACAGAATATCCTCCTAGCCTCAGGGGCTCTTCCTTTCCCCCTGTTTCCCTCTTCCACTTCACCCATCACAAAATTCAAAGAGAGGGGATGGACAGTAGATCTGGGTGGGTTGGGAGAAGGAACCTGGGAGGGGTCGTGAAGGCCAATCCAGAGGTGACTCCGATTTTCTCTTAAACTCTGAGTGGCCAGTGCAGCCACAAACCGCAGCTTCTGGCTCATTCATCAAGGACAAGAGATGACCTGAGGGCAGGCTTGGACAGTTTAGCTACGGAGAAGAAAAGAGGGGACACGGTAGGGGTGTGGTGAAGAAGATGTAGAGGAGGGTATGCCACCCTGTAAGGATCTGCAGCAGGAGGGAGGGGTGGAGGAAGGGACAGCTAGGGAGATTAGAAAAGACAAGGACTGGGGGGCGGGGCTTGGGGAGGTCCTGTCCTTACAGAGAAGGCCACATGAGGACAGGTGGGAACAGGGGGGCAGGACTGAGGATCTTGGTGGGACAGGAAAAATCCATGGATGACATCTGGGTCAGATTAGGGGGTGATGAAGGTGGAATCTCATTCTCATACCATGGCATTGACCCAAGGAACCCTGAGACAAAAAGGCAAACACCCCCACCCACCCACCCCACACAGGGTTCCCTGTAACCACAGCCAAGCACCTCTGCAGAGATCTAGGTCTTTGGTTGCTGGAATATTGCATAGCAATAGGAGCCATAGGCCCTGGATCCTTCTGGGAAGGAGATCTGGGGGGGAGTGGTCCACTTGGAAATCTGGCCTGAGGGCCGGGTGGATAGAAAGAAGCAAAATGAGAAGTGGGGAGCCCTGCTATGGGAGGGGGCACAATCAGAAGGAATCCCACCAATGAGGCCCCAGAATTCTCTCCTCTCTGATCCAGAATAGGATCAGAGGTTCTATGCAGAACCACAGAATCCCCTCTGTCTGCCTCAGTTTCCTCAACTGTAAAATAGGAATGATAACGTCTATCTCTTAAGGTTGCTATGAGGATCAAATGATAAGTGTGTGTGTGTGTGTGTGTGTGTGTGTGTATGTATGTATAAAGAACTTAAATGTTCCTGGAGCATAACAGGTGCTTAATAAAACCTCATTGTGTGACCTTAGGTAAGTGATGTTGCCTCTCATAGCCTCAGTTTCTGTATCTGTAAAATGAGAAGGTTGGACTAAGGTCATGAGACCATAGATTTCAAGGGGGAGGGGTCTGTAGAGACTATCTAGTCCAACCCCTAAATTTTACAGATGGGAGACCCAACACACAGAGAGGTAAAGGGACTTATCCTCGGTCACACAGGTAAGTCTGTTACCACTGATGCCAATGACAATGCTATTTTCTTTCTTTCTTTTTTTTTTTTTTGTTTTAGGCAGTTGGGGTTAAGTGACTTGCTCAGGGTCACACAGCTAGTAAGTGTCAAGTGTTTGGTCTGAGGCCAGATTTGAACTCAGGTACTCCTGGCTTCAGGGCCGGTGCTCTATCCAGTGAGCCACCCAGCTGCCCCAGACAGTGCTATTTTCATGGTCACCTGGTTGCATCACATCATGTAGGCACTCAAACTGAGCCCAATGGAACTTGTTTTGTCAGTCTGGCTTCAGTGGTAGACAGGAGAAGGCAGGGAGCACATCACCATTGTTCAGGAGTGACTCACCTAGGACCAGATCTGGGATCAGCAAGCAGCAGAAGAGAAGCCTGGAGAGGCTGGGGGGCAACATTTTGTCTATGGAAATAGAGAAGACCCTGAGACCCGGAACAGCACTGGACTCTGAGGGCAGCCTGAGATGGAGCCAGGGAAAAGCAGGGCAAAGGAGAGGACTGGAGGGTTCTTCTTCCTCCCTCTTCTCTGCAGGGGGTCCATTCTAACCGCCCACTTCTCTTAGTGCTCAAAGCTTTCACCCTCCCCTTCCCTGGGTGTGGGGAAATCTGGAGGTTTTGTGGTTTAGAGAGATCCCAGGGCCCCTGGAACAGGTCCAGAGCTGCTGTAACCTTACTAGGAGGGATGCCTCTCCTAAGTAGGGAAGGATGGTCCCTATTCCTAGAATGGTCCTCCCCTCCAAGTTCCCCACTTACTATTTGGCTGGTGCCTGGATCAACATATCCAGCCAGGGCCTGCATGGGCCTTTATAGAGGGGGAGAGAGGCAGGAATCTGGTGGAGGAATAAAAGAGGAGGGAATGGAAAGGGGAGGATGGGGAGGCCATGAATTAGGACTGGTCTCTTCCCAGAAAGAGAAAGTGCTGGCATGAGAAATACTTGCTTCCCAGAAGAGCCAGGTCATGGTTTCTCCCAGAAAGTAGACCAGGAGGGTTCTTTCCCCAGAAGATCTCAGATGTTCCTTTCCCATGGCCATGGAACAAGGTGCCCAGAGGTGAGTGAGTGCACAGTGAGGACCTAAGAACTGAACATGGGAAGGACGAGCACAGAGGAGAAGCTGGGGCATCAGGGGCAGTGGGAACCAGGAGCTGGAAGCGGCGAGGCAGGAGGAAATGACGGGTGGGAGCACCAGAATCTTCAAGATTTGACACCTGAATACAATCATCACTACTCATCACTATGATGCTGCTCTATATCGACATCATGCTTTGGGCTTGGTATCATGATTTCAAAATCACAGCACTTCAGAACTGAAAGGGACCTTAGTGCCGACTTGTCCCACTCCAGTCCAAACAAGAGTGCCTTTTATGGTCTGCCTGAGAGATAGTCATCTGGCCTCTGCTATAAGACATCCAGTGAGGGGAGACCCACTTCCTCCCAAGGAAACCCACTCCACTTTGCAATAAATCTAAGTGTTGGGGAGTTTTTCTTGACATCAAGCTTAAAATTACCTCTACAACTTTTCCCCATTTTACAGTTGAAGAAACTGAGGTCAGGATCATACAGCTAAATATCTGAGTCCAGATTTGAACTCAGGTCTTCCTGACTCCAGGTCCCACCAGCTACCTCAATAAGAATGGACAGGAATAGGCTAGGAAGGGAGATCTTTAATGGGCAATGAACAGAAGGAAACCAGCTAACATTTGGTGCCAACTCTTCTGCTGGTAAAAGCTCAGGGTACATGGAAGGGTAGGAGGAGCAGTCCCTGATAAGTGTGTACTAAAATTCCTCCCAGTTCTACCAGGATGATAAATAGGTCACCCCTCCCCAGTGGAAAATGAAAAGTCCATATTTAGAATCACATCATCTCAGAACTGGATGGAAGTTCCGAGATCATCTAGTTCCTACTTGTGGCAAGAGGAGGACACTGAATCCCAGAAAGTTAGTGTGGTCTAACCCGGGGAGCCCAAGACTTGGAGGCAGCAAGACATGGGCTTGAATCCAACAAGCCATCTTCTATTCAGCTGCTGAAGGAAAGGGTGGGGCAAGAAGAATAAGCATTTAGTAAGTGCCTACTAGGTGCCTGGTGTTGTACAAATATTATCTCATTTGATTCTCACAACTTGGTAAGGTTGGTACTATTATTATCCCCATTTTACAGTTAAGACAACTGAGGAAGACAGATTCTGTGACTTGTCTAAGGTTGCACAGTTAGTAGGTAAATGAGGCTGGATTTGTACTGGAGTCTTCCCGACTCCAGACCCAGTGTTCTATCCATTTCCAACACCTAGACGCCAAGCTGATTTCCCTAAAATATAGTTCTGATCGTGTCACACACACCCCACCCCTGCTCAAAGAGCTCCAATGGATCCCTATTACCTCCAAGAATAAATATAACTCCTCTGTGTAAACTGGTCCCTTGCTACCTTTCCAGCCTTCTTACCCCTTGCTCCCCTCCATAAACTCTACCATCCAGCTGCACCGGCCTCCTTGCAGTTCCTAGAGCAAGACACTCCATTTCCCAGGAATCTCCCACCACCATGCCTTTGCCCTAACTGTCTCCCACTTCTGGAATCTCTGCCCTACCTCTCAGTTGCACCTCTCAGTTTCCCTGGCTTCCTTCAAGTCCCAGCTCAAATCCCACCCTCTTCAAGAATCCTTCTTGGTCGCCCCCCCCCCCCAAGCTGCTGATGCCTTCCCTTCTGAGTTGGACTTCATCTTCTCTGTATAGATCCCAGCTCTTCATATGTCTTTTTCCCCATTAGAATGTGAGCTCCTTGCAGGCAAGGGCTGTGTGTTTGCCTTTCTTTGTGTAGCGTGCCTGACACTTTGTAAGTGTTCAATAAATTCTTGTTGATTGATTATTAACTCCATGACTGTGTATAAATCATCTCATCAAAGTCTCAGTTTCACTATTTGTAAAATAGGGATAACAATTCTAGAAGTATCTTTCTCCAGTAATTTTTGTGAGAAATAGCCTAGGAGAATTTGCCTCACCCTCTTGCCTCTGTCGGATAATCTGTCCTCAAGGAAATAGTTCAGGGAGAAAGAGCGATGTCCCTGGCACAGGGAGAAGACTCTCCACCTCACTCTTGCCCCTCTGTGGCCGACGTGCTCCTCTCTGTGATAACAGCAGGACCCGCAAGGCAGGATAAAAGCCTGCTGTCTGCACTCGGTGCTTTTCTAGGCTTCCTTGCCTCTCTCTTCTTTCAGATTCTGACTTCTCGGCGGAAGATGGAAGCCTTGCTGAGAGAAGGAGGGGGATGTGAGGGATGACAGGGATGCTGGAACATTGGGGTGCCATACTATGCCTGGTGTTACCCAAATCAGCTGAGCAACTGCAGCTAGTACAGACCCTGTGACCAGTGAGTAGCAGGTGTGTAGGTGGGATAGGGGGAGTATTTCAACTCCCCCCCCCTTTCTGTTAAACCATGAGGCAGGATTTTAACTCAGGTCTTTCTGACTGCAAGCTTGGCATTCTATCCACCATGCCACCTAGCTGCCTAAAAACTCATTTTCCTGAGGTCAAATCTGGCCTCAGACACTTACTAGCTGTGTGACCCTGGGCAAGTCACTTAACCCTGTTTGCCTTGGTTTCCCTCATCTGCAAAAAGAGCTGGAGAAGGAAATGGCAAACCATTCCAAGATCTTTGCCAAGAAAACCCCAAATGGGGTCATGCAGAATCAGACACAACCAAACAACTTCATAGGTAGATGAATAGTTCTGATAGAATGCCACCTAATGGCCAAATCCTGACATTACACTCTGAACTAATTCAAGCACTTGGAGATTGTGATCTATGTGACCACAGGTGGCAGCCAGCACTACAGCTGAGATAAGTACATCATAGGTGTTTACTGCCACCAGACTATTGTCCCTATGTAGATATCCACTTGTGGATGCAGTAACAAGGTCACAGAGATGACTTAAAATGCTTTCCAAACTTTTGAGGATTCACTATGTGAGGTTATTATTATTAATTTTTATTAATTAATATTAAGTAATTAAGTAATCAACTAATTAAGTAATATAGGAGCACACCCCAAGTCCTTTCCCTCCAAATCCAGAGTCTTTTCCATTGTAATTCTCCATCTCTTTCCTCACCTATAAAATGAGAAGGTCAATTCCATTCCATTAAATTCAATGCCCACTTATCAAGAGCTTATTGCCAAATATTATCTCATTTAATCTTCACGACAACCCTGGGAGGTAGGTACTATTACCATATCCATTTTACGGAGAAGGAAACTGAGGCAAACAGAAGTGAAGTGATTTCCCCAGCTAGGAAGCACCTGAAGCTGGAAGCTGGATTTGAACTTGGGTCTTCCTGACTTGTTTCTCACCTCACGTTTGTGTCTTATCCTAGAAGCAATAGGAAATCACTGAAGAATCTTCTTCAAAAAGTTATTTAGTATTTTATTTTCCCTCAGTTTTGTGTAAAATAATTTTAACATTTATTTTTAAAACTTTGAGTTCCAAATTCTCACCCTTCCTCTCTCCCCACCCACCCATTGAGAAGGCAAGCAATTCGATATAGGTTATACATGTGTAGTCATGCAAAACATATCCATAATAGTCATGTTGTGAAAGACTAACTGTATTTCCCTCCATCCTATCCCACCCCCCATTTAATCTATTCTCTCTCTCCTTTGTCCCTCTTCAAAAGTGTTTTGCTTCTGACTACCCCTTCCTTCAATCTGCCCTCCCTTCTCTCATTCCCCCTTCTCTTATCCCCTTCCCCCTTACTTTCTTGTAGGGGAAGGTACATTTCTATACCCAATGGAGTGTGTATGTTATTCACTCTTTGAGCCAATTCTATTGAGAGTAAGGCTCACTCACTCCCTTTTACCTCCCCCCTCTTCCCCATCCACTGTAAAAGCTTTTTCTCACCTCTTTCATAAGATAATTTACTCCGTTCTACCTCTCCCTTTCTCTTTCTCTCTTAATTTTCCTCTCTCACTCCTTAATTTTATTTTTCAGATATCATCCCTTCATATTCAACTCACACCTGTGCCTTTTGTCTATATATACTCCTTCTAACTACTCTAATAATGAGAAAGGTCTTATGAGTTACAGATATCATCTTTCCATGTAGGGATGTAAACAGTTCAACTTTAATAAGCCCCTTATGATTTCTCTTTCCTGTTTACCTTTTCAAGCCTCTCTTGAGTCCTGTATTTGAAAGTCATATTTTTTATTTAGTTCTGGTCTTTTCTCAAGAATGCTTGAAATTTCTTTATCTCATTGAATATCCATTTTTCCCCTCATGGATTATACTAAGTTTTTCTGGGTAGGTGATTCTTGGTTGTAATTCTAGCTCCTTTGCCCTTTGGAATATCATATTCCAAGCCCTGCAATCCTTTAACGTATAAGTTGCTTAATCTTGTGTTATCCTGACTGTGGCTCCATGATAATGGAACTGTTTCTTTCTGGCTGCTTGCAATATTTTCTCCTTGACCTAGGAACTCTGGAATTTGGCTATAGTATTCCTGGGAGTTTTCCTTTTGAGATCTCTTTTAGGAGGTGATGGGTGGATTTTTTTTTCAATTTCTATTTTACCCTTTGGTTCTAGAATAGCAAGGCAATTTTCCTTGATAATTTCTTGAAAGGTCATGTGAAGGCTCTTCTTTTGATCATGGCCTTCAGGTAGTCCAATAATTTTTAAATTATCTCTCCTGGATCTATTTTCCAGGTCAGTTGTTTTTCCCACAAGATATTTCACATTGTTTTCTATTTTTTCATTCTTTTGGTTTTGTTTTATGATTTCTTGATTTCTCATAAAGTTGTTAGCATCCATTTGCTCCATTCTAATTTTTAAGGAGTTTTTTTCTTTGGTGAGCTTGTGGACCTCCTTTTCCATTTGGCCAGTTCTGCTTTTTAAGGCACTCTTGTCCTCATTGGCTTTTTGGGCCTCTTACCATTTGGCCTAGTCTATTTTTTTAAGATGTTATTTTCTTCAGTATTTTTTGTGTCTCTTTTACCAAGCTGTTGATCTTTTTTCATGATTTTCTTGCATCACTCTCATTTCTCTTCTCAATTTTTCCCCTACTTCTCTTAATTGATTTTCAAAATCTTTTTTCAGCTCTTCCATGGCCTGAGACTGATTCATATTTTTCTTGGAGGTTTTGAATGTAGGAGCTTTGACTTTGTTGTCTTCTTCTGAGTGTGTGTTTTGATCTTCCGTGTCACAAAAGTAAGTTTCTATAGCCAGAGCTTTTTCTGTTGTTTGATCATTTCCCCAGCCTATTGCTTGACTTTTTAACTCTTTGTTAAGGTAGGGTTCTGCTTCCAAGGTGGAGGGTGAACTGTCCCAAGCTTTAGGGGTTTCATGCAGCTGTTTTCAGAGATACTTCTAAGGACCTGTAAGTTTTCAGTCCTTCCCAAGTGGTATGATCTAAGGAGAAGTGTTTACTCTTCTCTTTGCCTGTGCTTTGGTCTGTGAGCAACTACAAATACTCTTTTCTGCCCTGGAATGAGGAGGGTTCCCCCTCCACTGCTGCCACAAGCTCTGCTGTGCTAGGGTTCCTCCTCACCCTGGGACTGCCACCCAAGATTGTGACCTGGATCCAAGTGTGGGCAAAGCAGCAGAGTCCTGCCTCAGTGCTAGCAAAGAGACCCCTGTAATCTCCTTCTGAGCAGTTGTTCAACCCCCCTTACCATCTGTGGGCTGAGAAGTGTGGAAGCCACCACTGCCGCTGCTGATTCAGTCACTCCCAAGGCCTGCTCTTGGTTTGCTGGGGCAGGCGTTGTGCTGGGACAGCCCACACTGGACTGCTCTCCTCCCTCACCTAGGTCTGACAGACCTTTCCTGATGACTTTCTAAATTGTCTTTGTGTCTGTGGGCTGAGAAGTCTGGAAACTGCCACTGTTGCCAATGATTCCCACTGAAGCTTCTTGAACAGAAAAGTGCATGATCAGACTTTTGCTTTAGGCGTATAACTTTGTCTGCTTTGTGGAGGATAGATTAGAGAGAAGACCAGCATTAGTCCAGAAAGGAGGGGATGTGAGCCTGCACTGCAGTGGCCACTGTGTGGGTGGAGAGAAGGGTCACATTCTGGGGAGATAGAAGACTTGGCAGCTAATTGGCTCTGAGGGGTGGTTAGTAAAGGTGGAAAGCTGAGAATGTCCCTGAGGTTGCCAACCTGAGTCAGTGGAAGAAAGGTGGCACCCTCAATAGGAACAGGGAGGAGGAGTATATTGGGGGAAAGGATGTAACGAGTTCTGCTTTAGGCATATTGAGTTTATGTTGCCTATGGGACATCCAGGTGCTGGCGTCCTGTGGGCAGTTGGTGATGTGGGATTGGACCTCAGGAAGTGGGGGATGGGGGGTGGGGGGGTGGAGTCCTCCTGATATAGATGATAATTGAACCCACAGGAGCTGATGAGGTCACCAGGGAGTATAAAGAAAGAGAAGAAAAGAGGGTCTAGAACAGAGTCCCAAGACACAACATCAATGCTGATCCTACAGAAAAGAAAAAAAAAGCCTGAGAAGAGGACAGGGAGGTAAGAGGAGAACCAGGATTGCACTAGATGGTCTCCATCATTCTTTCTGTCCTAAATCTCACCATCCTCTCACTTGTTGAGACCCCTTCCTGCTTGACCTCATTTCTTTTGCAGAGCAGTAAAGGGCTAAAGTTATGGATTCCTTACCCAGGTTCAGCCTCTGAATTTCCCCTCCAAGAATAAGAAGGAGGGGGGAGGATGGAGATAGTGAGGAAATGGAAAGTTAAAGTCAGCATTTCCCTTTCTTCTTCCCTGACTCTCCTGCAGACACATGGCGCCCATGCAGAAGTGTCCTTTCCGTTCAGAGGAACTCATGTCTTTGAGGTCCCTGAGAAGCTTCCTTCCTTCCCCTTCCCTCCCCCCACCCTTGCTTTCAGCAGCCTTAGGGTCATCTAGTCCAACTGCTTTATTTTATAGAGGCTGACCAAGTCATAGCTAGAGAGTTGGAGGGGCCTTAAGGCCCCTGGTCCTTCAGGTCATCTGGTCTGCCCCCCTCTTTTAACAGAAGAGGAAAATCAAGCAGAGACATGTAAGTGACTATGACTACATTAAGTCAGCAAAGGCAGAATTCAAATTCAGGCTTTCATTCTACCACCACACTACATTACCCAGAAAGGGGAAGGTCAAATTGACTTTCATACCCAAGGTCCCCAACTCCGACTCTGACATTCCACTATGCTGTCACCTCTTCCTGTTACTCTTTTTCACCCATGCCTTTTATTTTTGCCCCCGAGCCAGTGCTGTCCTCAGTCAACAAGCATTTATTAAGCACTTATACTATATACCAGGCACTGTCCCCAGATCTTGCTGGGGAAAACAAAGAAAGGCAAAAACTGTCTGGTCTCAAGGACCTCACATTCTAATGGGGGAAGTGGTAACAGAAAACAACACGCAAATAACTACATACAAGATATGGCAGGGTGCTCCAAGCTTGAAACTGCACTGAAACTTTTCAATACCCTATATATAAGAGTAGATGGAAAATAATTCTAGAGGGAAGGCTACAGTAGCTATAGTGATTCAGAGAGACCTCCTACAGAAGGAGAAATTAGTGAGGAATCTTTTTTTTTAATTGTATTTTGGAGGCAATGGGGACTAAGCGACTTGCAAAGGGTCACACAGCTAACTAATAAGTGTCTGAGGCTGGATTTGAACTCAGGTCTTCCTGACTCCAAAGCTGGTGCTCTATCCGCTGCACCACCTAGCCGCTCCTAAAGCTGAGTCTTGAAGAAAGCCAGGGAAGGTGAGAAGAAAGAGTATTCTAGGCATGGCGGACATCCAGGGCAAAGGCTAATGTACAAGGGACAACCAGAAAGCCAGTGGAGATGGATTGAGGAATGTGGAGGGGACTGGGAAGATAAGAAGGGCCTGGCTTGTGAAGGGCTTCAAAAACACAAAAGATGATTTTGTATTTGACCCTGGAGGGAATAATCGGAATTTATTGATTGACCAGGTCAGAGGTGGTTAGAAGGTCACTTTGGCAGCTGAGTGGACAAAAGATCTGAGGGGAGAGAGGCTTGAAATAGTGGGGCCAACTAGAAGGTTTTACAACAGTCCGAGTATGAGATGATGAGGCTGTCCCAGGATGGTGGCTCTGTGGGCATATAGGAAGGGGGCACATACAAAAGATTTTGAATAGAGTACATACAGTACATTTGTATAATTGTTTGCTTCTTGCCTCCAATAGAATATGAGCTCCTTGAGAAATGGGGCTGTATTCAGCAGTGCCTGGAACATAGTAGGTGCTTAATGAATCCTTATTGACTAACACACAGAAAAGACAAGATTTGGCAATAACCTGCAAATATGAGGTGAATAGGAGTGAGGAGTCCAAACATTAAGGTGCAAGTCTGAGAGAGAGGATTGTAGTGCTTATGAAAGCAATAAGGAAGCTGGAAAGAGGGGAGGACATGGGCTTGTTGAGTATAAGATTCCTGTGGGGGACCCAGTTGGAGATGTCCAAGAGACAGTTGGATCATCAGACTTTGAGCTAAGGAACCTTAGAGATCACCTAATCCAATGCTGGGACAGCTAGGTGACACAGTGAATAGAGTGCCAAGGCTGGAGTCAGGAAGACCTGAGTTCAAATCCAGCCTCAGACACATACTAGCTGTGTGAGCCTAAGAAAGTCACTTCACGCCATTTGCTTCACTTCCCTCATCTGAAAAATGAGCTAGAGAAGGAAATGGCAAACCACTCCAGTGTCTCTGCCAAGAAAACCCCAAATTGGGTCACAGAGAGTCAACAACCCAAGCCTGTCCTTTTATAAATGAGGGTACCGAGGCTCAGTTCTTGCTAAAGTCATAAAAGCATGAAGCAGCAAAGCCAAAAGTCGATCCCAGTTCTTAGAAAGCCAGTGCTTTTCCCACCATGCCAAAATGCTCCATCTCGGGGCTGGCAGGCCCACCCTCCCCATCCCTCGGTTCCTCCTCTACTCTGGTGCTGTCTGTCCAGAGACAATGTCACATAGAAGACCTTCCCTGGCTCCTTCTCACTGGAAGCCTTCAAGCAAAAGCTACTTGTTAGATGTGTTATAAATACGGGGATTCTTGTTCAGGAACAGGTCACACCAGATGGTCACTGAGGTCTCCTCAAGCTCTCAGATTTTCTATGAAACCTGATTCAGCCTTCCAAGGTCTCAGGGCACTTGCCCCAAGGGGAACTGAGGTCAAGGGCTGTCAGTCTCTGGCTAGGATTAGGGGGACAGGCTTCTTGAAAGTTAGACCCTAAGCAGAGTTTTGAAGCAAGAGAGGAACAGGGCCTGATGCAGAAATTGTTGAGGAATTGTCTTGAGAGCCCCCAGATTAGATGGTGAGCCCCACCCCATGGCTGCTGACCACAGTTCTGCTGAGTCAAAAGGACTGAGGGCTTAGGGGTAAGTTGGGATGGGGACCAGGTTATCAGCCTATAAAGGCACGGGAGTTATGTCAGTTTCGCTTCTGTTATTCTCTCTGGACAAAAATCTCTTGAAGAGAAGAGCCAGAAACAGGGATTGGGTCTGGCTCCTAAGCCAGAATGGGGGACCAGCCCACGATGGAGGAGAGAGAGCCAGCCAGCTCAAGCTCCCACTTCAATGCGGCTCACCAACACATCACACTGAAGCCTCAAGGTGAGCTGCCTGAGCTCCCTCCCTCCACTTCCCCACCTTTGGGATTCTCTCTTGGATTCATCTCACCATTACTGGCCCTGATTCCTGGGCAGTCCAGGCAGGGGCAGGGAAGGAGCAAACCAGATAGGGTCTGGGAGTCAAGTCAAAACGGGCATTTGCTCAGTGGTTACAGGCACTGTGCTAAGCACTAGGAATACAGACTGTACCCTCAAAGACCTCACATTCTAATGGGGAAGACAATGCTGAAAAGAGAGATTTAAAGGTGAGGAGGAAGAGGAGGAGGAGGAGGAGGACGTCCCCTCATGAGGGGCATGGTAGCAAGCTACACTGTCTCAGGAACAGATCCAGGAGAGCAATAAAGGTTGGCTGGCCTGGATATTTCCTCACTCAGAGGAACTCGCCACTGAGGGGAGGGAGCCCTCACTTGGGGGCTGGGGAGGCAGAGAGAAGAGATCTTCCAGGGTGAGAAGGTAGCTGAGGCATGGGGGCAAAGGTTTGGAGGATGAAAGTTTAATTCATTTTTCACTCAGAGGTGGTATGACTTAGTGTTTAGGGTGCTGGACTGAGGGTCCAGAAGACTCGGATGGCACTGCCAGCTCTCGCTAGCTAGTAAGTCTTTTTATCTCTCTCAGACTCAGTTCCTTCATCTGTAAAAAGAGGAAGTTGGCTCTCAATGTCTCTTTCAGCTCTAAGTCTATGCTTCTTTGAATTATTTCTAAGCCCATCATTGGTAAACCCATTCCTGACTTTCATAACCGCGTACGTAACACATCTTATACAACACCTTAAACATCTCTCCCAGAGATCAGGGGGTCTTAGCCTTTTTTTGTGTCTTGGATCTCATGGACAATCTGGTGTGACCCTTTTCAGAAGCTTAAGGGACTCTTTTTTTAAAAAAAATTTTTAATTCATAAAACAAAATGTGTAAGATTATAGAGGGAAAGGGAACAAGCATTTATTAAGGACCTACTATGTGCCAAGCTCCATGTTAAATGTTTTACAGATACTGTCTCATTTGCTCTTCATAACAGCCTGTGAGGGAAAGGGGACAAATCTAGCACTCATTATCCCCATTTTAGAGTTGGGGAAACGGAGGCAGGCAGAGGTTAACTAATTTCCCAGGGTCACACAGCTAGTAAGTATCCTTGCTCAGATTTAAACTCAATTCTTCTTGTCTCCAAGGGCCAGTGCTTTATCTACTGGACCACCTCAAGCTGCCAGATTCTAAGTAAAAGAAACTCCTGGTAGAGAATAGTTCTCCAGAGGACAAGGGGCTGGGACCCAGTGATCCCTTGAGATCTCTTCTGGCTCTAGGGCTCTGGTTTTCCACTCTCTAAACACACCCCCAGCCCCATTTTCCTTCTCAGTCTAAGACAAGCATCAGCAGCAGTCAACATCACACACAGATACTCTAGTCATTGATCTGTACTCAGGCCTTCAGAAAGCTCCCCAATCTGCCCTGCCCACGACTGCATCCCTGGGGAGTCTGTTTTGTGGGACCACACACTTAGAGCTAGAAAGTACCTCGAAATCCGTGTAGTGACCTGTGGTCTGGAAATGGTCTTCTAATCCTTAGATAATTCAATATGGTTCAACATAGTTATACCTTCCACATCCCGGGTGTTAGGGGTGCATCGCCCCCACAATTTGGAAAATCCCTATAAAATTTTTGACCCTTCTTTTGTATCAGAGAAGAAGTCTCAATTATTAAGGTATCAAAAGATAAAATATTATGCAATATTATACATGTATTTATGCATTTCTGTGTTGTCTGTAGGCCTTTGTGTGTTGTCTGCAGCTCCAACAAAACTCCCCAAAATTCCCATTTAATTTCTCATGACAATCTGCAATATATCAAAACCACAATGGGGAAAGTCACAATGTGGAAGGAAAACTGTCACATATTTTATTCTTTGCATTTACAAATGTTCTTCTGATAAGGGGTTCATCCATGGGCATAACCAGACTGACTGCATCTATATGTGTTTATGTGTGTATCTGTGTGTGTGCGTGTGCATGTGTGTGTGCATGTGGATGTATGTGTACATGTATGTAGGGGTATGTGGCTATATGTGTGCATTGTGTGCATGTGGGTGTGCATGTGGGTGTGGGTGTGTCTGTGTGTCTATACATGCATATGTGTGCATGCGCAAATGTGTGTGCATGTGTGCATCTGTGTGCACATACACACATGCACACACACAGATGCACAGATACACACATATAGACACAAAGACACATTACACACATGTGCACACACACACACACATACCCCTCCATAGCTCCTCTCCCAGCCCAAGCTTTTCCTCCCTTGTCCCATCAGTCAGCTCCCTGAGGTCAGGGATTGTTTTTGTGTTCCTGGGTATTCCCAGTGCTTAGCCCAGTACCCAAAGCATAGGAGGCACTTAATAAATGCTTGTAGATCGATTGGCAGATAGTATGTTGCTTGTTCACTGACTGACGTTCTCCAAGGTTCCTGGCCTCTGAGAAAGCCTCTCCTCTGTCCGTTCCCAGTGTCCCTCCACTCCACCCTCTTTCGTGTCCTCTGCTCTCAGGCACAATGGGGAGGGCTGAGGGACTCTTTGCATCTCTTCCTTCTCTTCTCCCATTGCTGCCTCATTTTCTTTGTCCTTCCTCAGTCGAGTCATGCTCTTCCATATGTGGGTCCCCTCTGGCAGCTCAGGATGTCCCACAATAGAAAAAGCAATGACCAGTGAGTCAAAGGACCTGGGTTTAAATCTCAGCTTTGCCACTTTTCCTACCTGTATGACCTTGGGTGAGTCCCTTCACTTTGAACCTCAGTTCCCTTTTCTGTAAAAGGAAGGGACTAAATCAAAGGTTCTCAACTTACTTTGTGTCAGAAACCTCGTTGGCAAGCTTGTGAAGCCTATGGACTCCTCAGAAGAATGTTTTGTTCTCTACATTCATAATTGAAAGAAATGCTAAATTTGAGTTAGGGTTTGGTGAAAATAAAGAGACATTTTTTCCCATGCAAGTTCACAGATCCCCTGTGGATCCCAGATTAAAAATTAAGTGATCTTTGAGATCTCCTCCTCAACTCCTATCCTCACATTAGGCACCTTCCACATACATAACGATACTCCTTCAAACACCCCAATCTCTCCATTCCCCAGCTCACTCGTTTCCCATGACCTACTCCTCTACCCCAACTCAGCAACGTACAACTAGGTAACCTAATGGGGATTGCAAAAGGTTTCTTGTAGAAAGTAGGACTGTAGCTGGGACATGAAGGAAGCCAGAGAAACTGGGAGGCAGAAGTGAGCAGGGGGAGCATCCAGGGCATGGGGGCAGCCAGGGAGAATGCCCAGAGTCAGGAGATGGAGCTGAGGAATAGCCAGGAGGCCGGGATCACTGGTTCACAGAGTACACAGGGAGGAATAAAGAGTAAGACCACTGCAAGTGTGTGGGGGATGGGTGAGGGTTACGAAAGACTTGGAACGCCAACCAGAAGATTTTGTCCTTGGTCCTTGAGCCCCTGGAGTTTGCTGAGTAGTGAGTGATACGGTTGGACCTGAGCTTTAGGAAAATCACTTTGGTGGTTGACTGGAAGATGGACTGGAGTAGGGGGAGACTAGAGGCAGGCAGACCCACCAGCAGCTAGGTAGTACAGTGGATAGACTGCTAAGACTTGGAGCCTAGAAGGCCTGAGTTCAAATCCAACCTATGGCACTTACTAGCTATGTGACCCTGGACAAATCACTTAACACCTTTTTGGCCTCAGGTTCCTTACGTGTAAAATGGAAATAATAATAGCACCTATCCCCACACCAGGGTTTTCATGAGGACAAAATAAGATAATATTTGTGAAATGTTTTACAAACCTTAAAAGGCTATCTAAATAATAATTATTATGTTTGCTGTCATACTTTTAATCTTACCATCACCCATCAATATACTACTCTACAGTGTCCATGAAACTACTCTCTCCTGGTTCTTCTACTACTTATCTGACTGCTCAGTCTCAGTCTCCTGTGCTGAGTTTTCATCCAGTTCATGCATCCCACGGGATTCTGTCCTGGGTACTCCTCGATGCTACCACACTCAATCATCTCATCAGCTCCCATGATTCTATTATCATCTTTATGTTAAGGATTTTCAGATCTGCTTAGCCATCCCAACCTCCCTGCTGACCTCCAATCTCTCATCTCCACCTGCTTTTCAGATATCTGGAACTAGATGTCCTGTAGACACCTTCAACTCAACACAACCAAAGCTGAACTCATCATTCTTCCACCCAAATCCTCCCATCTTCCCAACTGCTCTATTATTATCAAGGGTACTGCTATCCTCCCAGTTCCTCAGACTTATAATCTAGGTGTTATCATGAACTCCTCAGGTATGTCATGTGGAAAATGGGGATAATAATAGCTATCTCTTATCCTCGACTTCCAATCAGTTGCAAGTCGTGTTGAATCTACCTTTGCAACATCTCTTGAATATGCCTCCTTCTCTCCTCTGACACTGTCCCCACCCTGGTGTAGACCCTCATCACCTCACGCCTGGATTACTTCAATAGGCTGATGGTGGGTCTGTCTGCCTCTAGTATCCCCCTATTCTAGTCCATCTTCCTTTCAGCCACCAAAGAAATTTTCCCAAAGCTCAGGTCCAACCATATCACCCCCTACCCAAAAAATTCCAGGGGCTCCAGGACCAAGGACAAAATCCTCTGGTTGGCATTCAAAGTCTTTCATAACCCTCACCCATCCCCCACACGCTTGCAGTGGTCTTACTCTTTATTCCTCTCCATGTACTCTGTGAACCAGTGATCCCGGCCTCCTGGCTATTCCTCAGCTCCATCTCCTGACTCTGGGCATTCTCTCTGGCTGCCCCCATGCCCGGGATGCTCCCCCTGCTCTTCCGCCTCCCAGCTTCTCTGGCTTCCTTCATGTCCCAGCTACAGTCCCACTTTCTACAAGAAACCTTTTCCAATCCCCATTAATCTCATAGCCTTTCCTCTGTTGATTATCTCCAACTTATCCTGTCCATAGCTTGTTTGTACATAGTTGTTTGTAGGTTGTCTTTCCCACTGGATTCCTTCAGAGCAAGTACTGGCTTTAGCCTCCTTTATATTCCCAGCATTTAGCACATTGCCTGGCACACAGTGGGCACTCAATAAATATTTGTTGATTGACCCTTCCAACTCTAAACATACGATGGGTTTTTTAAAAAATTTTATAAATGAGAGGCAGTGCGCCACAGCAACTGATGTATTAGCCTTAGAGCCAAGGAGACCTCCATTGACTTTCTGTCTCCAACACACACTTGCTGTGTGCCTGGGCAAATTACTTGCTGAGCCCCTCCAAGTCTCAGTGCCTTCATCTATAAAATCAGTGATAACCTGTAGTGTTTCCTTCACAGAGAAGGAATGGAGAAGGAAGCAGGGAAGATGATCTTATCTCCATTCCACAGCCGAGAAAATTGAGGGCTGGGGAACTGTCCAAGGTCACAGAACAAATGCTTTTCTGAGACACTGTGCTCTCTTTCTCCAGGTCTGTACTCCAAGACCAAGGACATCTCATCCCTCAGGACATCAAGGATGGTTTCAGTTATCCTCATCTGTCTGATCATAACTCTGGTGGCTACTATTGTTGTGTGTAAGTTTCTAGGAGCTTTGGACTTTGGGCACTACTGACCCTCCCTTGGGCAGCTAGGTGGCATAGTAGATAGAGTACCAGGCCTGGAGTCAGGAAAACTCATCTTCCTGAGTTCAAATCTGAACTCACACATTTTCTAGCTGTGTGACCCTGGGCAAGTCACTTAACCCTCTTTGTCTCAGTTTCCTCATCTGTAAAATGAGCTGGAGAAGGAAATGGCAAGCCATTCCAGTATCTTTGATAAGAAAACCCTAAATGGAGTCATAGAGTTGGACACAACTGAAATGACTGAACAACAATGATCCCTCCCTTTGCCCCTCTCCTGTAAATATCCCACCCCCTCCCCAAATGTGGTCTTTTTCTTTAAATTTTTTTTTCATTTTTAACATGTGGTTTTAAAACTTTGGGTTACAAATTTTCTCCCTTCCTCCCTCACCACCCAACCTCATTGAAAAGGCAAGCAACTCAATATAGGTTATACATGTGTAGTCACGCAAAACACTTCCATAGTAGTCCTGTAGTGAAAAACTAAGTATATTTCCCTTCATCCTATCCTACCCCCATTTATTCTAGTCTCTCTTTTGACCCTGTCCCTCCTCAGAAGTGTTTGCTTTTGATTATCCCCTTCCTCAATCTGCCCTCCCCTCTATCAACCCCCTGCTCTCTTGTCCCCTTCCCCCTTATTTTCCTGTAGAGTAAGATAGATTTCCATACCCCACTGTGCATGTTATTCCCTCCTTAAGCCAAATCCTATGAGAATAAGATTCACTCATTCCCTCTGACCTTCCCCCATTTCCCCTCCACTGTAAAAGCCTTTTCTTGTCTGTTTCATGTGAGATATTTTACCTCATTCTACTTCTCCCTTTCTCCTTCTCCCAGTATAATCTTCTCCCATCCCTTAATTTTATTTTCCAGATATCACCCCTTCATCTTCAACTCACCCTGTGCCCTCTATCTATCTATCTATCTATACAAACATAACTTTTCCCTCCCACTACCCTAATACTGACAAAGGACTCATGAGTTACAAATATCATCTTTCCCTGCAGGAATGTAAACAGTTCAACCTTAATAAGTCTCTTATGCTTTCTCTTTCCTGTTTACCTCTTCCATGTTTCACTTGAGTCTTGTATTTTGAAGGTCAAATTTTCTATTCAGTTCTGGTCTTTTCCACAGGAATGCTTGAAAGTCCTCTATTTCATTGAATAACCATTTTTTACCCTGAAGGATTATACTCAGTTTTGCTGGGCAGGTGATTCTAGGCTGTAATCCTAATTCCTTTGCCTTCTGGAATATCATACTCCATGCCCTCTGAACCTTTAACGTAGAAGCTGCTAAATCTTGTGTTGTCCTGATTGTGTTTCCACAGTACTTGAATTGTTTCCTTCTGGCTGCTTGCAATATCTTCTCCTTGACCTGGGAATTCTGGAATTTGGCTACAACATTCCTAGGAGTTTTCCTTTGGGGATCTCTTTCAGGAGGTGATTGGTGTATTCTTTCAATTTCTATTTTGCTCCCTGGTTCTAAAATAGCAAGGCAATTTTCCTTGATAATTTCTTGAAAGATGGTGTCTAGGCTCTTTTTTTGATCATGGCTTTCAGATAGTCCAATAATTTTTAAGTTCTCTCTCCTGGATCTATTTTCCAGGTCAGTTATTTTTCCAGTGAGATATTTCACATTCTCTTCTATTTTTTCATTCCTTTTGATTAGTGTTACAGTGCCTTGATTTCTCAAATTGTCCCTAGCTTCCAATTTCTCCATTCTAATTTTTAAGGAAGTATTTTATTCAGTAATCTTTTGGACTTCCTTTTCCATTTGGCTAATTTTGCTTTTAAGGGCATTCTTTTCCTCATTGGCTTTTTGGACCTCTTTTGCCATTTGGGTTAGGCTATTTTTTAAGGTGTTATTTTCTTCAGTATTTTTTGGGGTCTCCTTTAGCATCACTCTTGTTTTTTCCTCTACTTATCTCACTTGCTTCTCAAAATCCTTTTTGAGCTCTTCCATGGCCTGGGACCAATTCATATTTTTCTTGGAGGCTTTGGATGTAGGAGCTTTGGCTTTGTTGTCTTCTTCTGGTTGTATGTTTTGATCTTCTTTGTCATCAAAGTAAGATAATATAGTCTGACTCTTTTTGCACTGCTTGCTCATGATCCCAGCCAATTACTTGAGTTATAAACTCTTTGTTAAGGTAGGAGTCTGTTTCCAGTGTGGAGAATGTACTGTCCCAAGCTTCAGGGGTTTTGTGCAGCTGTGTTCAGAGATATATCTAGGGACCTACAAATTTTCAGTTCTTCCAAGGTGGTATGATCAAGGGCGAGGTGTTTACTCCTTTGCTGGCCTGTGCTCTGGTCTATGAGACTCTTTTCTGTCTTGGAACTGTGAGGAGGGTTTCCTCTCCACAGCCACTACAAGCTCTACCACTCCAGTGCTCCTCTTTGCTCCAGGACCACCACCCAGAACTGTGACCCACTTCCAAGCATGGGCAAAGCAAGAGAATCCTGCACCAGCAGAGAGATCCCTGCAATCCCACTCTGATCAGCCACTCGATTCCCCCCAAGTCTGTGGGCTGGAAGCACAGGAGGCAGCCTCTGCCTTCACCAAGCTTGGGGACTGGAACTGAGACTACTGGCTTCTCTCTCTCCCTGCTGTCATAGACTTTTCCCACTGACCTTCCAAGTTGTCTTTGGCATTCATGGGTTGAGAAGTCTGGAAACTGCCACAGTTGCCCATGATTCAGTCCCCTGAAGCCTGCTCCAGGGTTGCTGTGGCCTGCACCCATGCCAAACTGCGCTCCTCTCCCCTCCTGGTGAAATATACCTTTTTGATCAACCATACAGGCTGTCTTGGGCTGGAAATTTGTTTTGCACTGTCTTTTTGTAGGTTCTGCTGCTTTAGAATTTGTTTAGAGTCATTTTTTACAGGTATTAAGAGGGGTTTGGGGGACAGCTCAAGCAAGTCACTGCTTTTACTCTGCCATCTTCCATCTTGGTTCCGTCCCTCCCCAAATGTGGTCTTGTCTAGGCTTCTCCCAACCTGAGAGAACCCTTCCTCCTCACTTACCCAACAGCTTTCGAGATGGCCACGAGCCCAGCTCTGAAAGATCTATGCCCCCCACAGGCCACCATCTGTAGTCTCAAGATAAGTACTTTTCCCATTTCTCCTAAGGCCTGGAGCACCCAGGGGCAATCAGTACTTGGGTTGATGCCTCTAGGTGGATTTAGAGTCTAGAATACCTAATTTCAAATTGTACCCCACACACTTACTAGTTGTGTGGCTCTCATGAAGTACTCTAACTTTTCTGTACCTCAGTTTCCTCATATGTGAAGTAGAGATAATAATAGCACCTACTTCACAGTATTATTGTGAAGCTCAAATGAAATAATATATGGAAAGTACTATGTAAATGTTAATTTTTTATTAGGAGAAATCTCTCTTGCATTCACCTTTCTAATCCTTGCTAGGGTTGGAACAGCTGTTTCTCGCTATCCTATAATTCTTAGAACAGCTAGAATAATAACCTAAGAATATTGTTATGCAGAATTTGCAGAATTTTACAGATTTGCAGAAATAGTGGTCCTTGAATTGTCCCACACCATAGGGTATCCTTAGCAAATTGATGAGTGAGAATGATACCCAATGGCCATTCTCTAAACCAGATGAGTGGCTGCACCAATAAGTCTAGAAAGGAGGCAATTACTAGCCCTCAATGTTCTGTCCCTCCACTCCTTTACGTAAAAATGGCGGAATTCACTGAACCGCTGTGCCTCAGTTTCCTCTTCTGTAAGGTGAAGAGGTTGGATTCAATGGCCTATACGGTATCTTCCAACTCTACATTTATGATCATATGAGCTTTCAAAGGTCACCTGTCCTAACCCTCTGCCTTTACCAATATTAACATTGACCCAAATAGCCAGAGCTGAAAGGGACCAGGCAAAGGACCAAGAGAAAATATCTTCCTTTCCTTTTCCTTCTTCCCCACCCCTAGAGTTAGGTTAGTGTATGTAGGTGACCATAATATTAGCCTAAAGACCTGGGAAAGAGACTGTGACAAGACCCTAGAGGCTGAACCATCTGCTAGGTGGCCCTAAGCCAACTCAAATCCCCAGGGTCATTCACCCACCTGACCTGGGCATGTATTCGTTACCACAGTACATTTGCAACCTCAGGATTTTAATTTGAGTCACTCCTGAAGTTGAGTATGCTGCCACAAGGTGGCAGTGGTGGCTCTTTAGCCAGGACCAAGTGCGTCAGGTTGGACTCTTGTCAGGTTATCCAAAACACTCACACACACACACACACACACACACACACACACACACACACACACACTGTGGGGAGGGAGGGGATGGGGCTCACATCCTTCAGATAATCCTAATTCTTTCCAGCTCTACCCCTTGGCTAACCTTATAATCTTGCTCTCTCCAGATTTCCAACTATTCAGTCCAATTTTCAAGTTTGGTTCTAAGAATATTAGCACCTGGAATGCTGAATTCCAGATGCTTAAAAATGTCCCGGAAAATGCAAGCATCTTAAATTCCCAGGCCCTGGTGACAAGAGACAGTTTGGACAATGCTAGTATTGAGATCAAGATGTTAAAAGAAGGTCTGAAAAGCACCAGCACTCAGACACAGGTGACACATGAAAGTTTGAGAAACATCAGTACTCAGCTCCAGATGTTAAGAAAAGAAATGGAGACGGTCAGTGACTTAAATGCACAGGATCAAAGGCTAGATGGTCAGTTGGGAAATGCTACTGCAGAGATCCAGATGATAAAAAGAAATCTAAAGAATGTTGATACCTTAAAATCCCAGTCCCAGATGTTAAGCCATGATCTAGAAAAGGCCAGTGGAGAGATAAAGACTTTAAAGAGAGATCTAGAAAAGGCAAGTGAGTTATATTCCTTGACTCAGATGTTACAAAGTGGTCTAGAACTTTCCAATGCTGAGATCCAAATGTTAAAAACTAATTTGCAGGGCAACAGCACCTTAAGGTCCCAGGTCCAAATGTTACAAGGCAATTTGGAAAAAAACAATGCTGAGTTGCAAAGACTGAAAAAAGGTTTGGAAAATGCTAATACTCTTCATGCCCAGGCCCAGGTGTTAAGAAACAATTTGGAAAGCACCAAAGCCGAGATCCAGGTATTAAGTAAACATTTGGAAAAGACCAATGCTGAAGTCCAAATGTTAAAAATGGGTCTAGGAAATGCCAATATTCAGGCACAGGTAGCAAATAGCAGCCTGAAGAATGTCGGTGATCAGATCCACATGTTAAAAGGAGATTTGGGGTCTATCAGCACCTTGAAGTCAGAGGTCCAGCTATTGAAAAGTCATTTGGAAAGAGCTAACAAAGAGATCCAGATGCTGAAAGAAGGTCTGAAGAATGCCAACACCTTAGCTTCCCAAACCCAGACATTAACCAAAGAATTAGCAAAAACCAATGGTGAGATCCAGAGGTTAAAACTAGCTTTAGAAAGAGCAAGCCAGATCCCGGGATTAAGAAGTGACTTGAACAAAGTCAATGAAGAGATACGGAAGGTAAAGCAAAGACTGGCTGGTGTCAGTACTCCAAATGATGAAATCCCGAAGTTAAAAAGCCAGTTAGAGACGATAACCCAGCAACAGCAAATGGTGCAAGGTGAGTAACAGCTGGGGTGAGGGAGAGGTCCTTAGCCAAGGGAAGGGAGTTCAGAAGGGGCTCAGAGAAAAGTCCTACCAAGTCAAGGTGAGGAGAGAAGAGAGGGCTCTCCAGAGACTGTCCTCATGGGAGAAATGCAAGTGCTTTACTTTCCAATGGGAGAAAAGGGCAGGCTTTACAGAGGGCTATTTCAGGCTGAGAAGGCAGTAGATGGCTAGACAATCCAAGGTGTGGAGAGCCCAGATGTTGAGAGAAGTTCCAGGATAAAACAGTGGGAGAGGTTGGGAAGTCAAGAATCTAGGAAAGATGGGAAGATCACCCCCTTAGCATCCAGCCTCAGAAACCCTTCATTTGTTCTATTCCTTCCTATCTCTTCCCCTAGAGCGCTTTCTGCGGCTAATGATCCAAGGCTGGCGTTTCTACAACGAGAAGGCGTACTACTTTTCAATTGCCAAAAAGTCTTGGGATGAGGCTGAGGAGTTCTGTGTGTCCCACGACTCTCACCTGGCCTCAGTGACCTCAGAAGAAGAACAGGTCAGTGCCTTTGAAAGGGATCTAAGTTTCCTCAGCTGTAAATGTTAGGAATTGTACTGGATCATTTCTAAGACCCTCTTGGACCTCACATCTCAGCCCTAAGGTCCCTTCTATCTCTGACATTCTGTGATCCCTAAAAGACTGAGGGAGTGAGAGTACAGCAGGGATGGGGGATGGAGACAAGGGACTGATGTGTCCTGGGACAGACAAGTTCTCCAAGAGCAAGCGATTCACCTTGAAATAGAAAATGCTGGGCTCTTTAAAGAGGGGACTCTGGACTCTGGCTCAGGACAAAACCAGACAAGGACTGGTGAGAGCAGGAGCTGAGTGTCCAGTGGGTAAAGGAAATGGGATCCTCTGTTTCTGAGGTCTAGGGTATCAAGAAGAGACATACCAGACATCTTTTCCTTCAGTTCTTAGGCCCTAAGGACACATACACATACACAGCCATGCATGATACATCCTCTCACATTCCTTCACAGACATATGCATGTGAATGCTTTAACCTACCCTCCTACTCCCTACACACACACACACACACACACACACACACACACACACACATTTTATTCCTGCAACAAGCACTTATTATATCCTAGAGACTATGCTATGTGCTGAAGATACAAAAATAAACCAGTCTCTGTTCTCAATGAATTTATATTCTATGGAGGGAAATCAATATGTACAAAGATCTCTCTCTCTCTCTCTCTCTCTCTCTCTCTCTCTCTCTCTCTTCTCTCTCTCTCTCTCTCTCTCTTTCTCTTCTATATCTCTCTATAGCTATATCTATTTATAGATATAGATAGATATATCTATATCTCTATATTCTCTCTCTAAGTAAATATGGAATAATTGTGTTTGGTGTCCTAAACATTAATTCTTCTCTGTAGGAGTTTCTGGTAAAGGAAACAAAAGGAGTTTATCACTGGATAGGCCTGACAGACAAAGGAACTGAAGGCATCTGGCGCTGGGTAGATGGAACTCCTTATAACAGTGCGAAAAGCAAAGGGTGAGTCCAAGTGTCTGCACAGCTCCATAGAGAGCACCATGTACTTATTCCAGGTAGATCAAGGCCAGATATATCATGAGGGGGGATCCATGATGTGTGTGTGTGTCTCCAAATAATAAAGATGAGGATAAGGTTTAATTTCTGGGGCTCAGAGAAAGCCTAGGAATCTTCCTGTTTGTTCTGACTCTATCTAAGCATCTGGCCTTCACAGAGACCCTACTAGGACCATATGATCTGAACATAAACTCAGGATATCAGGGTTCAAGTTGTTCCAGTGGTGTGACTTTCAGCACATCAATATATGTCTCTGAGTGTGTTTGTTCATCCATAAAATAGTGGGATGAGGGAGAAACAACAACCTCTATGTGGTGGGGGTTATCAGGAGAGCCCCCACTAATCTTCTAGACTCAGATACTTCCAATGAAGCTAAGCCTGCATGCTGCCCCTTCTGATCAGCCCTATGTTCAAGCCCCTTGCTTAAGGACATGGCTCCAGGTTGGTCCCTAAGGTCCAACTGGTGATTTGGGACTGAATCAAAGATGGTGGGTAATGGGGCAAGAAGATCCTGCCCACTCAGTAAATAGTAAAAGGGGAAACAATTTCCATTCTCATTGCTTCTTTCTCCCTTTTGAATGTATGTCTTGGGACTCCTGGGGATTCTGGAATCTTTTCCTTGGACTTCCTCATAGAAGTAGGGAGGATTTCCCTCTCCTTGGTTGTGACTGTGGTAGCTATATGTCATGGCAGTGAGAATATCAGCTTGCCTAGTTGAGTCTGAGACCAGATTTTTAGTCCTTGGTAGAATCTTCTGCTTTGAATTTCTTTCCGTCAACAACCAACTCAACAACCCTGAGATGGAAGTTTCTAGCCTTGGTGGAAATCTCATGACCTCATACAGTCAGGAGTTCCTGGGTACTGATGAGCAATAAGAGGTGCTTTCTTTTTTTTAAGGTATATACATTTTTATTTTTTTCTTTTTAATTTTTAAAAGTTATACATATGTAATCATGCAAAACATATCCATAATAGTCATGTTGTGAAAGAAAACATAGACCAAAAAAAAAAAACTCAAGAATAATAGAGAAAGCAAAAAAAAAAAAAAAAGAAATGCTTCAATCTGTATTCAGACACCATCAGTTCTTTCTCTGGGAATGGATAGTATTTTTCACCATAAGTCTTTCAGAGTTGTCTTGGATTGCTGAGAATAGCTAAGTCATTCACAGCTGATCATTTTACAGTATTGCTATTACTTTATACACAGTACATTTCACTTTACATTAGCCCATGCAAGTCTTTCCCTGTTTTTCTGAGAGCTTCCTGCTCATCATTTCTTATAGTACAATAATATTCCCTAATCACACACCACAACTTGTTCAGCCATTCCCCAATTTATGGGCATCCCCTCAATTTCTAATTCTTTGCCCCCCAAAAAAGAGCTGTTATAAATATTTTTGCACAAGTAGGTCCTTTTGCTTTTTTGTTTTTTATCTCTTTGGGGATATAAACCTAGTAGTGGAATTGCTAGGTCAAAGGGTATGCATGGTTTTATAGCCTTTTGGGCATAGTTCCAAATTGAACAGGTGTTTGTCAGAGGAGCAATATCCTGTCTAAACATTTGAGATCTAGCCTGAGACTCACCCAGGCAAACACATGTCCTCACTGCCATGGGAGAACAGCCATTATAATTGATACTGTGGAGGGAGAGAGGAAAGAAATTCTCCCCATTCACACCAGTAAACCCAAGGAAGAGCTGTCAGAGTCCCAAGCCATGAATTCAAAAGAGAGGAAGGGAGGGCAAGAGCAGAAGATATTTCTCTTTTTGAAGTCTACCAAGTGGGTGTCTCTTCCCTCTCAGGAACCAGTCATCTTTGACATAGCTCTCACTTGCCCTGCACCTCACTCCCTGCTCCAGGCAATGATCAGGAGCTTGGACATTTCCTATAGTGAAAGGCCAAGCACCCACAGAGCTCACCCCTTTGGAACCAGAGTACAGCATACAGTACAGAGTACAGCATACAAAGTACAGCCAGAGTATAGTAACAGTCTGCTCCATGGGAAATGTCCCAGTCCAGCAGATCGGAAAACTCCTCTGATTACCCCTATTACATCTCCACTCCCCACTGCACTAGGTTGCTGAGGAAAAAGCACTTCAAGTGTTACAGAAATGTAAGTCATATTATTCTTCAGTCACAAGCATTTATTAAGCACCTGTTATGTGCCAGGCACTGTGTTAAGTACCAGGGAGACAAAGAAAGGCAAAAAACAGTCCTTACTCTCAAATAGTCTAATGGGAGAGGCAATATGCAAACAACTATGTACAAACAAGTCATAGACATGATAAATTGGAGATGATTAACAGAGGCAGGGCACTAAGATTAAGGAGGACTGAAAAAGATTTCTTGCTGAAGGAAGCCAGGGAAACTAAGATGCGGAAATGAGGAGGAAACCCTTTCAGGCATGGGAGATCACTACTGAGAGTTGGAGGGTCTTGTTTGAGGAACAGTAAGAATCACAGAGTGAGGAGTGGGGGAGAGAAGGAAAGCAGCTCTAAGATATAAGAAAATTGGGGAGAGGGGGTTACCAAGGTCTTTGAATGCCAAACAGATAATTGATTTTATATTTGATCCTAGAGGTAGTAGGAAGCCACTTGGAGTTTACTGAATGGGAGGGGAGTGTGAGGGGTGATATGGTCGGATCTGCATTTTAGGAAGATGGATTTAGCACCTGAGTGGAGGATGGAGTGTGAAGAGACTTGTGGCTAGAATATCAACCTGAAAGCTATTGCTGTAATTCAGATATGAGGTAACGAGGGCAGGGGCAGCACGAGAGACGGTGTGAAGGTAGGAAATGGTGAGACCTGACCACAGATAGGATGTGGGGGCTGAGAGAGAGTGAGGATTAGAGGATGACACCTTGGTTGGGAGCCTGAGTAACTGGGAGGATGGCGGTGCCCTCATCAGTAATAGGGAAGTTAGGAAGAAAGGAGAATTTTGGTGAAAGATGAATATCATTTAGATAGTCAAATTTAAGGTGTCTGTGGGACACCCAGTTCAAGATGTCCAATAGGCAATTGAATGTCTGAGACTGGAGGTCAGGAGAGAAATTAGAGCAGGACAAGCAGATCTGCAAATCATCATCACAGCGATAATTTAATCCCAGGGAACTGATGAGAAAGCCAAGTGAAATAACATGAGAAAAGGAGAGGAGAGGAGGAAGAGGGGAGGAGGGTCTCCTCCAGTCATGAGTAAACATTTATTAGGCGGCTATTTTGTATCAGACTCTGCTAGGGGTACAAAAATCAAAACAAAAGTCCCTACCCTAACGAAGCTTACATTTAAACATGGTAAACAACATGGCCATATGTAGGTATATACAAAACAGATTCAAAATAGATACGAGGTTACCTTGGTGGTGGGAAGGCATTAAGAAGCTAGAGAGACCAGAAAAGTTATTTATTAAGTGCCTTCTATGTGGACCCCCAAAGAGTTACACAAGCAGTTTCTCACAGGTGAGGCATTCATTCCCCCATTTATGATTGGGTCCCCATCTCATACTCTTATCCATCTTTCTCCCTCCCCACCGCAATCCAGATGAGAAACATTACCTTTCAATTCAGTTACAAGTAACCCCAATTTTTCCACTTAATCTTGATAAAAGGAAGATTTTTCTTTCCAGGTTTTGGAACAAGAAACAACCAGACAACTGGAACCACGGTAATGGGGTACGAGAAGACTGTGTCCACTCTATGGAGAAGTGGAATGACATGACATGTCAAACACCTTATCCCTGGATTTGCAAGAAGGTGCTTCACCCAACTTAGGGCTTCAATCTCTTCCCCACCCCCATCTCCAGCAATCTCCCAACAAAGGAGCAATCAGGCTTTCACTTCTTCCACCACAATTTCAATTCTTTTCTCAAAAAACTAGGATAAACCTAAATTCTAGGGATGTTGAACTTGGAGTCATTATGACCTGAGTTTGAAATCTGCCTTAAATGTTTACTGTAACCATGATCAAGACATTTAATTACTCTGTGCCTCAGTTTCTTCATCTGTAAAATGAAGGAGTGGGATTTCACTCTATGTGAACAGCTCTATGTTCATGACCTTGAGTCAAATCAAGCCTACCTACTCTGTCACCACCACAGCTCACATAACTTTCTCCCTTTTCCAAGCTCCCTTTGGTGTATACTGACTTTTATCTATGTTTTTGACACTCACTGTTACAATATTATACCCTATGTTCTGTTTCACACATGCCTATCTCATCCCTCAACCAAACTATGAGCCCTGGCAAGGCTGGGCTCAAGCCTAAGACCATGTCTGAAGTTCTAGATTCTGTCCCTAAAATGCCTTTCACAGTGTCTTGTATACATAGATACACAATAAATATTTACTAATCCATTGAGCAATTTAGAATATTCCCATAAGACCTTTCCTCAAACTCACCTGCTCTCCCTACTTCCAACTTGGCATACCCTCAGCCCTTGGAATTCTCATTTTCCCACTAATTACTGTATCTACATTAAGACTTCGCCTTGGGGCAGCTAGGTGGCCACTGGTTAGAGCACTGGCCCTGGACTCCAGAGGACCTGAGTTGCAATTCAGCCTCACACACTTGACTATCTGTGTGACCCAGGCAAGTAGCTTAACCCCATTGCTTGGCCAAAAAGAAAGAAAGAAAAGAAAAGAAAAGAAAAGAAAAGAAAAGAAAAGGAAAAAAAGAAAAGAAAAAATGACTTAAAAAAAAGACTTAGCCTTGAGTATAAGAAGCCCCATACCCTGACCCCTTGTAGACAGTTGGTCTGGAAAACTTGGTCAGTTTCACGAGATTATAACCCTTTCCATCCCCAGAAAATCATCTCAGTGACACTGGTCTTGCCTCCTAGCATCCCTAGGACATGATTCAGTCTCAGTTGATTTGATTGGTTCAGGCTATTCTTACGGATTGGAGACAACCCCTTGGCCTAGGGTAGATGGACTTGCCCAAATCAGTCACCAAGTCCCAGGGAGTTATTAAAGGCAACCAGGGAGAGACAGCAGCTGAGCCTCCCAAACATGTGGTCTGTGTGGCTGTGTGGAAGCACGGGCTTCTCCATCCTCCCCTTACGCCTCCCCCCAGATCTGCTCTTAGCTCTTCTTGACTCCTTTATTGACTGACTCGAGCTGGTAGGTCTGCCTGGCCTAGGCACCTAAGACCACTAAGTAAATGAGACTCTAGTGATCCATTCTCTACTTCCACATTGGAGAGGATCTGCCTTCTTCCTTCTCCAGTGTGGAATTACACATAACACACACACACACACACACACACACACACACACACACACATCTCTAAGCAGTTGAGATCACAGGTCTAAGGAAAGAACAGGTTAGTCAAGATGCTGGACATAGAACTCAGGATGTGTCTTGAGCTGAGCACTGGATGTGCAGTCTGAAGACCTTAGCCCACATCACAATTTGGTCACTTAGGAGCTACATGACCTTAAGCAAGTCACTTAACCTCTATCATCAAATGAAAAGGTTCAACTAAATTATCTCCACAATCCTCTTCAATTCTATTATATGTTCTATAATACTACACCCTTAATTAAGTCAACAAGCATTTATTAAGCACTTACTATATGCCAGGCACTGTGTTAATTAATGGGAATACAAAATATGAGCAGAAAGAAAGACAGTCCCTGCCTTGGAAGAGCTTACATTCCTAATGGGGAAAAGTACACATAAAAGAAAGCTGAAAGGTAGGGATGAGGGTATCCAGAGAGGGAGAAAGTCCATGAGAGTCAGGAATACAGTCTGGAGAGGACCACCAATATGCCTGGCTTGGGTCTCCTCCTTCAAATGGAGGTTCTGGGAGAAACCAATTGATTAGAGGGGGAAGCTGAAACAGCAGGAGATCCTTCCAATGGATGAGGTCCAGGGGTAGCCTGAGCTTCTAGCATCTTCCTGGGCATTGTAGCCAAAGAGCAAGGGAGTTAGAAGTGTGATGAAGGCAGGATTTGAACTCAATATCTCTGATACCCCCAGGCAATGCTCTTTCCATTAATGAAAAGCTTGCAGAAGCATTAGCTATGTTGTTGTCAAGCTTCTAGGTATCTGTAAATGGCTCTTGGATAAATGGAATTCCTCACATTTTACAGCATGAATAAGAGTGGGCATATAGCAATTGCAGGGATGGAGGGGATCAATCAGAGCAGGGAGGCACCACACAAACAACACCAGCCTTGATTCAGATCTCATGCTAGGCAATGGGGTTAAGTGACTTGCCCAGGGTCACACAGCTAGTGTTATGTGTCTGAAGCCGGATTTGAACTCAGGTCCTCCTGACTCCAGGGCCACTGCTCTATCCACTGCACCACCTAGCTGCCCCTGAAGTAAAACATTTTTGACATCCATGTGTAAACTGTCTACACCTCCAGGAGATTTATAGTCTAATTCCCAGTCATTTCTTCTAAATCTTCTGGTCAATAGTGGGAGGTCCCATTCAATTTGCAATTCACTGTCCAAGTGGGAGACACTTAGAGTGTAGTATAGTTAACTTCTAGGAGTCTTTCCCTGAGTCCCTTGGGATAGGCTGAAGAATGGCTGAAAGTGGGGCAGCTAGGCACAGTGGATAGAGCTCCAGCCTTGGAGTCAGTAAGACCTGAGTTCAAATCCAGTCTCAGATACTTGACACTTACTAGCTGTGTGACCTTGGGCAAGTCACTTAACCCCAATTGCCTAGCCAAAAAAAAAAAAAAAAAAAGAATGGCTGAAAGCCCTGATCTCTGCCCTACAAGTCATAATAACATTCCATATGAATGCCAGATGCCACAACAGCTGTCCTACATAGCCATGTTCAACTATCTGTCCCAAAAATAATTTGTGTCTTGCCACACCTGTCCATTCATCACCCCCATGGCCTCTGAAATTCTACCTTACAAAGTTTCCACCTTCTAAAGCATCCTTGCCAATCAGAGTCCTGTCCTGGTGACATCACTAGGCTGTGGGTTCATGCACAATCCAAGCATTGTGGCAAATGAGGTCCTATGGAGATGTCCCTTACACCCAGGAGACACAAGTTTCTGACTCACCCCAGCATCTGCCCATCTTTTTATTTGAATACATGACCTTAAGTAGATTGGACTCAGTGTCTGATGAAGTCCCTCCCAACTATCAAATTCTAGGATTGTGAGATTCTGTAAAATCATTCCCCTTATTTGGGGGTCAATTTCCTTGTGTTTAAAATAGGAGAGTGTACCCAGGGAACTCTAAGGACCCTTTAAGCTGTGCCGTTCTATGATTCCTCCCCCATTCCCAATCATAGAACATTAGACCATGAAGGAACCTTACAGATCATATAGCCCAAGTACTTCATTTTTAAAAGGAGGGAACTGAGGCCTAAAGAGAGCAGAAGTGATTTGCCCGAGGTCACCCAGCTAGCAAAGAACAAAGCCAAGATTTGACCTGGCTCCTCCCACTCGAAATTCAGCACTTTTTTCCAGCTCTTGATCCCCTTTGTCATATTGGATGAGGGCATTCCACTCCCCAGCCTTCCCATCCCAACCTGCATGGGAAAACCCCTTGGGCTCAGCCACTTCTTGCCACAGCACCCCACTAATCTTCTTCACATAGATTCGGTAAGAGGCAACTTCACTCTCATGGGGAAAAGACCCATCTTTTTCAAGACTCAAGGAGAGTTTCTGTATCCCTAAAGCCTCCAGCTTTTCTTCCCATCCCCTAGGCCTTATGCATGAAAACCAAATAGCTAGAGAATTCTCCAATGGGGTTTAGTTCATTCATCTATATCAATTCTCAAGTCCAAATATATTTTGTCTGGGCCTGACTTAAGGCCCTTTGTGATGTGACCCATTCTGCTTATCCCATCTTTGTCCGGCTGTATACATTATTAGCCCATTGGATGAGGTGATCAGTACTCAGGTTCAAATCATGGTGTACCAGAAATGATTATATGAGTTACAAAGAGAGACTCCTCCACCCCAACTAATGAATATAATTACTGAAGGCTGTGATACAGGGAGCACCATCAGCCTTGTATCTCATTCCAGACCTTAGCTTCCCAATTCTGAGGTACATAGAAGGGGGCGTCATTCCAAAATTTTAAAGCAGTTGACTGGCTACCATTCCTTTGATGAATGAACATCATCCCTTCACAAGCCCATAAGCTCATGGATTTCAAGCTGAGCTGAAAGGGACTTCAGAGATAATCTAGTCCAATCCTCTCATTTTACAGATGAGGAAATTGAGGACAAAGATGTCAAGGACATTACAAGAGCCTTCCAGCTGGTCTCCCTGCCTCAAGTTTTTCCTCACTCCAGTCCATCCTCCATTGAGCTGTCAAATTGATTCTCCTAGAGCACAATCCCTATCACCCCTCCCCCTTATACAATAAGCTCTAGGGGCTCCCTATTACTTCCTGAATCAAATATAAACTCCTCCATTTGGTTTTAGAAGGCTTTCATCACCTATCTCCTTTCTAACTTCTAACTTTCCAGCCTTTTTACATCTTACTCCCTTTCACAAACTCTGCCATCCAGTGACATTGGCCTCCTCAAACACACCCAAGACACTCCATCTCTGGACTCTGCACATTTTCATTGGCTATACACCATGCCTGGGATTCTCTTCCTTCCCATCTCCATCTCCTGACTTCCCTGACTTCCTTCAAATCCTACCTCCTACAAGAAGCCTTTTCTTGTCCCCCTTAAAGCTAGTCCTCCCTCCATGGGCCTCTCCCATCTTTCCTAAATCGGTCTTGTTGCTATGTAGTTCTGTCAGATTGTATCTCCCATTAGAATGTAAGTTCTTTAAAAGAAGGGAGTGGTTTTGGTCTTTCTTTGTATCCCCAGTGCTTAGCGAAGTGCCTGGCACATAGTAGGTGCTTAATAAATGCTTGCTGCTTTCTTATTGGGACGTGAACAAGGTCACATAGATAGGGTACTTCCCTTTAACGAGATTTTCCTCTATAATTATGAACTGCTAGCTCATTAGTGGGGAGTCATTCTCAGGATACCGTGAGGTGCCATGCATTTTTCCAACGATCTCCTACATGAAAGCTATGAACCAAGAGATCAAAAAAAAATTCTCTTGTAATGTACGCAAGTCCTTGGGTGTCCTGAGAGGGTCTAGGACACAAGAGTTACATGCAAAACCACAATATAAAATCCTACATGATTTTACATCAAAGAGAAAAGTTCTATGTGAGACCAGAGTCAGGAGAGAACATTATCGAATGGAAAAGTCAGGTCCCCACTTGTTCTCTTTCCCCTTGTCCCAACCCAGGCTCCCTTTATTCCTCTTTCCACTACACAATTATAGAAGGGTAGTAGCTTCAAGGTAGACACCGACCTTGCACTAGTAGGTGAGAATTTTTTTACAAGTTTGATAATAAACATTAGTTTTTTGTTTCTAAGTTCGGGGGGGAGGGAGCAAATAGCATCATTAACTGAGTAATCCTGTGTCTGAGTCTCTGGCTCTAGGCAAATATAGTAGTAACATGCTAGTGTTTTCTGGGATTGCAAGAAAGTCTATATAGGACAAGAAGGGAGGATTTGAGCTGAATCTTGAAGGGAGACAGGGAAATTAAAAGGCAGAGGCAAGTAGGGACAGGATTCCATGTGTAAAAATGGGGTTGAAACTTACCCCATTTTTCCTTTGATAACTTAACTAAGTGAGCTCTTTAGACTAAATGGAAAAAATCCTCTGAAATGGAGTGATATTGCACCAGAGTCATATTGAGGTGGGTAAAGGACTTGGCCCCAGTCAATCTATAAATCATAAAGCTAAGGCAATCCTCTCACATCTCCTTAACTGATTTATTATTCTACACACCACAGCAGGTGGCACCCTTTGTACCTTATTTCCCTTCCAACTCTTGGCATCCCTCCTCAAACCTCCCATGGCTCCTCATCTTGCCTCTCTCTCAACTGAGAATCTTGCCTCATATTTCACTAAGAAAAATGGAAGCTATTCACTGAGAGCTCCCTCTTCTCTCCTCCTTAACTCATGTCATTCAGATGCCTTTGGATACTATCTCCTCCTTCAGCCCTGCCTCATTCAGAGGAGTACATGGCCCTTCCTCTTCCCCTTCTCCTACAGGCAAATCCCTCTACCTGCACAAATTATCCCATTCCATCTTATCATCTCCAGCAAGTTGCCCCTTCTGTCATCCCTCCTCTCTCATTAAACTTCATTCTCTCCCGGACTGTTGGCTGCATCCCTGCTGCCTACAAACATGTCCATGTCTCCCACACCTTAAAAAATCTCACTCAACCTGTTCATCCCTACTAGCTTTCATCCTACATCTTTTCTCCCTTTTGTGACTAAACTCTAGATGCCTCCACTTCTTTTCCTCTCATTCTCCTCTTAACCCTCTGGAATCTGGCTTCCTACCTCATCATCCACCTGAAATTGCTCTCTCCAGAGTTACCAGTGATTTCCTAATTGAAAAACCTAACTGCCTTTTCTCAATCCTATCCTTGACTTCTCTGTGACCTTTGTCACAATCACTCACTCTCTTCTCCCTGACACTCTCTCCTGGTCCTCCTCTTGCCTGTCTGAACTCTCCTCAGGCATCTTTGCTAAATCTTCATCATGGTCATGTCCACTAACCATGGGGATCCCCCAGGGCTCTGTCCTGGTCCCTCTTCTTTCGTCCCTTCTACGCTATCTCATTCGGTGATCTCATCAATTCCCAAGGAGTCAGTTATCATCTCTAGGCAGATGAATCTCAGATCTCTTTATCCTCCACTGACCTCCGGTCTCACATCTCCAACTTTATATTGGAAATCTCAAACTGAATGTCCTGTAGGCATCTTAAACTCAATGTGTCCAAAACGGACCTTATTTTCTCTCTACCCCCAAATATCCCTTATTTTTATGAATGAATATACTAATAATTTAGAATTCTCAAGAATTGCCTTTTCCTGCTTGTGAGTCAGAACTCACAATGCAGAGTGAAATGATCAATCAGACTTTGACAGCTCCCACAATCACTGGCATTCTTCAGCCTGTGCATCTGAAGCAAATTGAATCAAAGACTGTAGAACCTGTTTCTCGTCACAGAACTCTAGTCGTGTGACCCAAGTAACAAAGACTTGAACAATGCTGTTCCCACAGAACTTCAGGGCACCTGCCCTTAGTGACTGTGGGATTTGTGGGCTGGTCGTGGGAAACCACTCTGGCCTTGGGAATGATTGTAACCCACCTTCCCCACTGCCTTCCCATTGCGATTTATGTGTATGATCTCTCTCTAAGGTGAAATTCTGGTAAGAAGAATTTCCTATTTGCAGATCTGCTCCTCATAATGAAACTAATTAATTAAGTAGCTACCTGATGGCCGGCACTTTGTCTCTGGCCTGATGTTTGGTCATTCTCAGGTTAGAGACTTGCTCAGTAAAATCCCTGTTAACAGATTTAAGAAGATAAGGCTGGTTATGAAAGTCCTCCAGTCTCTCCCTGCTCCAGGGCATCCTCCCTCAGCTGGCGAAGTGACTTTCCTAAAGCTGAATCAACTCCAGTGACTCCCCGTTGGCTCCAGGATCCAATATAAAATTTTGTTTGACGTTTGAGGTCTTTCATAGCTTGGCCCCTGCCTCCTTTTCTAATCATCTTATAACTCATTCCCCTGATTACCTGGTGACCTAGAGACACTGGCCTTCTTTCTGACCTTCACACAAGACACTCCATCCCTTGCTCTGAGCATTTCCCCAGCTGTCCCCCAGGCCTGGAATGGTCTCTCTCCTCATCTCTGCCAAATCTCACCTCAAACGCTGTCTCTTCAAGAAGTCCTTCCCAATTCCCCTCAATATTATTGCCTTCCCTCTGAGATCGCTTCCAATTTTATACACACACACACACACACACACACACGTGTGTTTGCATGCACATGAGTGTATCATGTGTATGATGTGTGTATGCATCTGTTTATGTTGGTTTTCTTTGTACATACTTGTTTGTGTGTTGTGTCCCCTGTTAGTATGTGGCTCTTTGAGGGCAGTTTCTGCTTTTCTCTGTGCATAGAGCCATGTTTGACACATAATAAATGCTAGCTGGCTTGTGGACTTGACCCCTGAGGAAGACCAGCTAAGGGGGAAGGAGAGCTTTCCACTTGTGCTTTGGCTTCCTATCCGCCTCTTTTTGCCTGAGGAGGCACTTGTAAGCCTTGAAGGGCACAGAGGGTATGGGCCTTCCACCATTCCATCAGTGTCCTAGCCACATCTTCTGGTCAGCAGGCAGCAGTGTCTACACTGGAAGCCAAAGACAGACACAGGTTCCCCATGCTCAAGATAAATTTCTTGAGTATCCCATAAATAGAAGGAAAAGACTTCTAAACTCAAAAGCATATGGAAGTAATTGTTGATAAATCAAAATAAATTAATTTTAAAAAAGGTTTAAAAAATAAAGAAAAAAAAGAAAAGACTTCCAGCAACCTGGAGCTGTGTTACCCCTTTACCCTAAGTGCCCTATAAGCCTGAGTCCACATTCTCCTGGACCCTTGATGTCCTTATGGGAGAGTATGTCATATATTTAACTTTCCAGCTAACTCTCCACTTTCCCAACAGCAACTGTGCTTGGTTTTGACTCCATGAAACATGATGCCCCAAAGCCAGGTAACCCCTGGTGGCCCGCTCCCCCCACCACCCTGGAGAGAATAGCTTTTTTCTTGTATCCCCAGCACTTAGTGTGGTGCCTGACACATAGTAGGTGCTTAATAAATGTTTATTGAGTTTAATTGAGTTGAATTTTGGGAGAGATGATTTTATATCAAATGTTCTTACCCAATAGTCAGTCAGCAAGCATTTATTTAAATACTTCCTATGTGCTTGGCATGGATGGTGTTGGGTGTTGTCCTTCATTCTTTTTTTTTGTAATTAATTTATTTTGATTTATCAATAATCACTTCCATATGCTTTTGAGTTTAAAATTTTTCTCCCCCTTCCTCCCCACCACCCTCCCCAAGATGGTACACAATCTGATATAGGCTATACATTTACATTCATATTAAACATATTTTCACATTAGTGATGTTGTAAGTAAAAATTAAAACCAATAGGAAGAACCATCAGAAAGAGGAAACAAAACTCAACAGAAGAGAAAAAAAATAGCAATTCACTTCCATAGTTCTTTCTTTGGATGTAGATAGCATTTTCCATCACAACGCCTCTGGAGATGTCTTAGATCCTTGTATTGCCAGGAAGGGTTAAGTTTATCAATATTAGTCATCATACAATGTGGCTGTTATTGTGTACAAAGTTCTCTTGGTTCTGCTCACTTCATTCAGCACCAGACCATACAAGTCTTTACAGGTTTTTCTGAAGTTAGACTGTTCATCATTTCTTATAGCACAATAGTATTCCATCACATTCATATACCACAACTTGCTCAGCCATTCCCCAATTGATGGACATCCTCCCAATTTCCAATTCTTTCCCACCACAAAAAGAGATGCTATGAATATTTTTGTACATGTAGGTCCTTTTCCCATTTGTGTGATCTCTTTGGGATATAGCCCTAGAAGTGCTATTGCTGGGTCAAAGGGTATGCACATTTTTATAGCCCTTTGGGCATAGTTCCAAATTGCTCTCCAAAATGGTTAGATCATTTCACTACTCCACCAACAATGCATTAGTGTCCCAATTTTCCCACATCTTCTCCAACATTTATCATTTTCCTGTTTTGTCATGTTGGCCATTCTGATAGGTGTGATGTGGTACCTCAGAGTAGTTTTGATTTGCATTTCTCTAATCAATAGTGATTTAGAGCATTTTTTTCATATGACTATAGATGGCTTTAATTTCTTCATCTGAGAACTGTCTGTTCATATCCTTTGACCACTTATCAATTGGGGAATGGCTTGTATTCTTATCAATTTGACTTAATTCTCTATATATTTTAGAAATGAGGCCCTTATCAGAGAGACTGGTTGTAGAAATTCTTTCCCAGTTTTCTACCTTCCTTCTAATCTTAGTTGCATTGGCTTTGTTTGTGCAAAAACTTTTCAATTTAATGTAATCAAAATTATCTATTTTGCTTTTTGTAATGTTCTCTATCTCCTGTTTGGTCATGAATTCTTCTGTTCTCCATAGATCTGACAGGTAAACTATTCCTTGCTCTCCCAGTTTGCTTATAGTATCAGCCTTTATATCTAAATCATGTACACATTTTGACTTTATTTTGGTATATGGTGTGAGATTTTGGTCTGTGCCTAGTTTCTGCCATACTCTTTTCCAGTTTTCCCAAGCAGTTTTTTTTCAAAGAGAGGGTTCTTATCCCAGAAGCTGGGGTCTTTGGATTTATCAAATAATAGATTACTATAGTCATTGACTACTGTGTCTTGCATATTTAACCTATTCCACTGATCCACCACTCTATTTCTTAGCCAGTACCAAGCAGTTTTGATGATTGCTGCTTTATAATACAATTTAAGATCTGGAATGGCTAGGCCACCTTCCCCTGCATTTCTTTTCATTAGTTCTCCTGATATTCTGGACCTTTTGTTCTTCCAAATGAATCTTGTTATTATTTTTTCTAACTCTATAAAATAATTTTTGGTAGTTTGATTGGTATGGCACTGAATAAGTAAATTAGCTTAGGTAGAATTGTCATTTTTATTATATTAGCTCAGCCTACCCGTGAACAACTAATGTTTTTTCCAATTATTTAGATCTGACTTTATTTGCGTGAAAAGTGTTTTGTAATTGTGTTCATAGAGTTCCTGGGTTTGTTTCAGCAGGTAGACTCCTAAATATTTTATAATGTCTATAGTAAGTTTAAATGGAATTTCTCTTTCTGTCTCTTGCTGTTGGGCTTTGTTGGTAATATATAGAAATGCTGATGATTTATGTGGGTTTATTTTATAGCCTGCAACTTTGCTAAAGTTGTTTATTATTTCAAGTAGTTTTTTACTTGATTCTCTGGGATTCTCTAAGTATAACATCATGTCATCTGCAAAGAGTGATAGCTTTGTTTCTTCTTTGCCTATTCTAATGCCTTCAATGTCTTTTTCTTCTCTTATTGCTAAAGCTAATGTTTCCAGTACAATATTGAACAACAGTGGTGATAATGGACATCCTTGTTTCACCCCTGATCTTATTGGAAATGCTTCTAGCTTGTCCCCATTACGTATTATGCTTGCTGAAGGTTTTAGATACATGCTATTTATTATTTTAAGGAAGACTCCATTTATACCTATGCTCTCTAGTGTTTTTAATAGGAATGGGTGTTGTATTTTGTCAAAAGCTTTTTCTCCATCTATTGAGATGATCATGTGGTTTCTGTTAGTTTTGGTGTTGATATGATGGATTATGCTGATAGTTTTCATTATATTGAACCAGCCCTGCATTCCTGGTATAAATCCTACCTGGTCATAGTGTATTATTCATGTGATAAATTGTTGTGATCTATTTGCTAATATTTTGTTTAAAATTTTTTCATCTATATTCATTAGAGAAATTGGTCTATAATTTTCTTTCTCTGTTTTGACTCTTCCTGGTTTAGGTATCAGCACCATATTTGTACCATAAAAAGAATTTGGTAAGATTCCTTCTTTACCTATTTTACCAAACAGTTTATATAGTATTGGAATTAGTTGTTCTTTAAATGTTTGATAGAATTCCCACGTAATCCATCTGGCCCTGGAGATCTTTTCCTAGGGAGTTCATCAACGGCTTGTTCAGTTTCTTTTTCTGAGATGGGGTTATTTAAGTATTTTACTTCTTATTCTGTTAATCTGGGCAATTTATAGTTTTGTAAATATGTATCCATTTCACTAAGATTGTCAAATTTGTTGGCATATAGTTGGACAAAATAATTCCTAATTGTTGTTTTAATTTCCTCTTCCTTGGTGGTAGCTTTACCCTTTTCATTCTTGATGCTAGGAATTTGGTTATCTTCTTTCTTTTTTTTTTTTTTTTGATGAGATTAACCAAAGGTTTATCTATTTTATTGGTTTTTTCATAAAACTAGCTCTTAGTTTTATTTATTAGTTCAATAGTTTTCTTACTTTCAATTTTATTAATTTTTCCTTTGGTTTTCAATATTTCTAATTTGGTGTTTAATTGGGGATTTTTAATTTGTTCTTTTTCTAGTTTTTTTAGTTGTATGCCCAATTCATTGATCTCCTCTTTTTCTGTTTTATTTATGTAAGCATTTAGAGATATAAAACTTCCCCTAAGAACTGCTTTTGCTGCATCTCATAAGGTTTGGTATGTTGTCTCATTATTGTCATTCTCTTGAATGAAATTATTGATTGTTTCTATGACTTGTTGTTTGACCCAATCATTTTTTAGGATTAGATTATTTAGTTTCCAATTATTTTTTAGTCTATGTTTCCATGGCCCTTTATTACATATAATTTTTATTGCATCATGATCTGAAAAGGATGCATTTAATATTTCTGCCTTTATACATTGGATTGTGAGGTTTTTATGCCCTCATACATGGTCAATTTTTGTGTATGTGCCATGTACCACTGAGAAAAAAGTATATTCCCTTCTATCCCCATTCAGTTTTCTACAGAGGTCTATCATATCTAACTTTTCTAATGTTCTATTCACCTCTTTAACTTCTTTCTTGTTTATTTTGTGGTTAGATTTATCTAGTTCAGAGAGGGGGAGGTTGAGGTCCCCCACTAGTATAGTTTTGATGTCTATCTCTTCCTGTAACTTCCTGAACTTCTCCTCTAAGGATTTGGATGCTATATCATTTGGTGCATATATGTTTAGTAATGATATTACTTCATTGCCTATGGTGCCTTTTAGCAGGATGTAGTTTCCTTCCTTATCTCTTTTGATAAAATCTATTTTTGCTTTTGCTTTGTCTGAGATCAGGATTGCTACCCCTGCTTTTTTTACTTCAGTTGAAGCATAATATATTTTGTTCCAGCCTTTTACCTTTACCCTGTATGTGTCACTCTTTTTCAAATGTGTTTCCTGTAAACAACATATTGTAGGATTGTGGTTTTTAATCCACTCTGCTATACACTTCCATTTTATGGGAGAGTTCATCCCATTCACATTCACAGTTATGATTACTATCTGTGTCTTTTTCTCCATCCTTTTCCCCCCATTTATGCTTTTCTTTTTCCTTTCTCCTTCCCCCCCATTAGTGTTTTGCTTTTGACCACTGCCTCCTTCAGTCCCACCTCCCTTCTATTATCCTTTTCCCTTTTCTTCCCCTTTACCCTTACTGCTTCTTCCCTCCCTTCTATCCCCCTCCCTTTTCTTAACCCTTTTCCCTCCTACTGCCTATAGTGCAAGTTAGATTTCTATACCTAACTGATTAAGCTATTCCCTACTTGAGCCAAATCTGATGAGAGTAAGGTTCAAACATGTTCACTCCCCTCCCTTCTTTACCTCTGCTCTAATAGGTTTTTGTGTCTTTTCCTGTAATGTAATTTACCCTTGTCTGCCTCCTCCTTTCTCAGTACATTTTCTTAGCTCAGACTAATCCACTTACTTGGATCCATTTAACCCACTTGATTAAATTTTTTTTTATCATTACATCAATGTCAACTTATATCCACCCCCTTTATGTATACTCCTTTAACATGGTGTAATAACAATACAGTTCTGAAGAGTTGCAAGTGTCATCTTCCCTTGTAGGGATGTAATCATTTTGCCCTTATTAACATTATATTGTATCTTTGTGTCCCATTTACCTTTTTATGTCTCTCTTGAATCTTGTACTTGAAGATCAAATTTTTTGTTGAGCTCTGGTCTTTTTATCAGGAAAGTTTGGAAGTCCCCTATTTTGTTGAATATCCATCTCCTTCCCTGAAAAATCATGCTCATTTTTTCTGGGTAGTTAATCCTTGGCTGCATTCCAAACTCCTTTGCCTAATGGAATATCATGTTCCATGCCCTATGGTCTTTTAATGTAGAGGCTGCAAGGTCCTGTGTAATCTTGACTGTGGTTCCATGATATTTAAATTGTTTCTTTCTGGCTGTTTGCAGTAATTTCTCTTTAATCTGGTAATTTTGGAATTTAGCTATTATATTCCTTGGGGTTTTCAATTTGGGATCTTTTTCAGGTGGGGAGTGGTGGATTCTTTCTATAGTTATTTTGCCTTCTGGTTCTAGGACTTCAGGGCAGTTTTCCTTTATGATTTCCTGAAGGATATTGTCCAGGCTCTTTTTTTCATCATGATTTTCAGGTAGGCCTATAATTTTTAAATTGTCTCTCCTGGATCAATTTTCCAGGTCAGTTGTTTTACCCATGGGGTATTTTATGTTTTCATCTAGTTTTTCATTTTTTTGTTTCTGTTTGACTGATTCTTGCTCTCTCATAGAGTCATTAGTTTCCATTTATTCAACTCTAATTTTTAACATATTGTTTTCTTCTGTAAGATTTTGTACTTTCTTCTCCAATTGGTCAATTTTATTTTTAAGGGATTTGTTTTCTTCAGTGTACTTTTTTTTACAGTTGGCCAATTGTACTTTTTAAGGACTCCTCTACCTCTCTCATTTGACTTTTAAAATCCTTCTTGAGCTCTTCTGAGAAGGCTTTTTGGGCTTCAATCCAGTTCATATTCACTTTTGATGTTGCAGATGTGAGTTTGATGACAATGTTGTCCTCTTCAGAATTTCTGTCTTGATCTTCACTCTTCTCATAATATGAATCTATCGTATGTCTCTTTTTACTCATGATGTTTCTTTATTCCCTGACCTTTAAAGAGATTAAGCTCTCCTGATGGGGAGCAGAGGGCACTGACCCAAGCTTCTTGTGTTGGGAGCCTAGGTCTTGGTCCCTGGCTTTTTGTGCTGGGGCCTCTTATGTTGGCAATTGGAGGCTGTAGGGTTCTGGCAGCTTACACAGTGTTGGGCTGGAATCAGCAAGGCTGGGACTTTCAGGTAAATCTAGGTTGCCTGCTTTTCCTTTCCTTTAGCTTTGTTTAGCTCCTGTTAGATGGATGCTGCCGGGTGTTAATCTGCCTGGGGCCGCTTGCAGTACTGCCTCCCTTAGTTCTGTTGAGGCACTGGGAGACTCCTTTGCTGCAGAATGCCAAGGCACTATAATCTCCTCCTGGTGTGCTAAAGTGGATCTTTCCACTAGCTGGCTGGGCGACTCCTGGTGCCGTACTGCTTCCCTTCCCCAAGGGTAAGAGAGGCCTTTCCTGTTAATCCCTCTAGCTACCTGTGCTACTGCATTGCTGCATGCCATCTTTCTTCTGATTCAGCTGTTCTAAGGTTTTTTCCTGGGGTGATATTTTCTGGGTTTTCAGAGTTTTATAGGGGAGGGTGAGAGCGACGACCTTTTTACTCCACCATCTTGGCTCCCGGAAGCCTGGGTCTAGGTCCTTCATTCTTAAAGACCAAAATGATATCGCTATGTTAGGGTTAAGGTACAATGTGTCCCACTGTGGCTGATCAGACCAATATGAGCTCAAAAGACTCTATCACAGGTCAGGTACAATTAATCCATATGAACATTTGGTAAAAATGGTATGGGTGATATCTTTTGACTTGTGCATAAATCGGATTTTAGTGAGGCATAGTTGCACAAAGTGTCTGTCCTCACTCTCTCTTCCTGAGTCATCAAAGTCCAGTGGCAAGACAAAAGTCAAGAGAACTGGCAATGGCTTGGGGTGAAATGGATGACCTTGGCTTCTAAGCACTCCATGGTACCTGCCTCAACTACCTTTATGGCCATTGGAACAAATTGTTCTCATCCGCCCATTCTGCTGGGGGATATCTTCACATGCTTGAGGTAGACACCCCTCTAACTCACCAACGAGTTTGAGACCCCTGAGTTATCCTCAGCCTGATTTAGCCTGTCTGCCAAAGTGTTTTGCTCAGGTATGGCCACTGCACATGCTAGAGTTTCTTTGAGCTACAGGTGAGAGTCAGGTGAATCAGGTTGACACGAAAGGTGAACAGCAGCTCAGAAAAGTGCTAGGCAGCCCTCGTACCAGAGGTATTAGTCTTCCCTGAACACCCTATACCAGGCAGTATACTAAGCCTGACCACCTTGGTAAATACACCTTTCCAAAGGCAACTTAAGGACAGCTAATTAAATGACTCAACTGATTACTTTGGACAGGGATGGGGAAGAAGTAGAGCACCAAGGGCTGGAGCTGATGACATTAGAAAACCACCCTTGACCCCTCAGAAGTACTCCTAGTACCCTTAGGGGAAGACATAGCCAAGCTCAAAGGCCCCAACTTGTCAGTAGGAGGGGGACTCAGCATAAGGATCTCCAGAATGTACATGGGCCATGTATACATGGAGGACAGCCAGCACAAAGGTACAGAGAAGGGTAGAGAATTCCAAGGAAGCCAATGCTCCTGAATCAAAAACGTGTGGAGAATAAAGTACCAGAAGTCTGGAAAGGTAGGAAGGCGCTAGGTTATAAAGAGCTTCAAATGCCAAAAGGAAGACTTATTTTTTATCCTGTGGGGAATAGGGAGCTACCCATCCCCCATTCAAAACCCTCCACATTCAGAAAGATACCTCCAATCTCTGTGCTCTTTGCACAGCCAGCTCTCTGCTCCAAAGTTTAATGGGGTCTGTCATTCAGAGAATCTGTGCCTATGCAGACATGACTCACTTACATTCATATTTACAACTATTTCGAGTCTTAGAATCATGGGCCAGAAGGAGGATCATACACATGGACAGGAATTCCAGAATGACAGAATCTCAGGGTTAGAAAGATTCTCTGAGACCATCCAGTTTTACTCATACCTAAAAAAAATCCTCTCTACAACATGCTTGACAAGCATCAGTAAACCTTTCCTTGCAGATCCCCTCTGATTGAGAACCCATTCCCTCCCAAAGGAACTCATGAGACTTGGGGAAACCTCTCACTGTTGGCAAGCTCCTCCCTATGTGACTCTTTACAACTGTAAGGAGGGTTGATCTGGGACTCCCTGACCATTTTGAAGAAGTCTCC
>NW_020954615.1:3363796-3405494 GCF_900497805.2 Vombatus ursinus
TTTTTCCTGAGGTCTTGTTGCTCTTTGCAAATCCTATTGCAGAGTTCCTGGTTCTGCCCTCTGGGGCCAAAGAGTAGTATTCTAATCTTTCCTCCAAAAGCCAACCCAACCTTTGAAATATGGCTAGCAGGTCATTTCCTACCCCCCAGTCTTCCCTTCTCTAGGCTAAATACCCACAGTTCCTTCAACTAACCCTCATCTGGTATAATCTACAGGCCCTTCACCACCCCTAAAAGCCCTCCTCCATGTATCCTCCAGCTTCTGAAGGTCCTTCTGACAATTTCATACTCTGTTTTTGTCTCTGTTAGCCTTCTTTTAGTCTCTGGAAGGCTGTTTTTCTCTCAAGTTTGGGACCGAATCCCCCTGATCCAAGCCCTCTGACTCCTGGTCTAAATAGGCACCTAAGCATCCACCTCCATTGACCAATTTCTTCTCTGTCTCAGCCAGTGTCTTCCTACTGTAATGGGTGGATTCTAATCAACACTTCAGGCTCACTCCCATGGGGGGTAGGGAGGAAACATGTATTCAGGGGTCCACTGAGGATGTTTCCTTTCTTTTTGAACTGAGCCTGCTTGTCCTTCTGTCAAGTATATTTGGTCCTCCATTTGTTTTGCCCAATGCATTGGCAGGATACCAGGAGATATTTCCTCTAATCCTCCATCTGCACAGCCCTTTGCATTTTTAGGAGATCTATTGGAGGAATATAATAGGTTAACATTTTTGTACCAAAGGGATTTGTTGTGGTCTGTGAGGTTGAGATCCCTCAAAGAGTGGAGTACAGGATGGGGTCATCTGGAATGAATTCAGACTCAAGCATTCTTGAGTTGGCAAGTCAAGTTGGCAAAAAGTTTATTGTTACGCTTTTCAGCAGCCAAGGATTCTTAAGGAACCTGTGACCTTAGAGGGTACAGTTAAAGTTTATATAGGATAAAATACAATACAACATATGCCAAATATGCTAACTAGGTGATTCAGGGTGGGATCAGGGAGTGGTTAAGGAGTGGTCAGTTCTTAAAGGAACATGCACTTTTTGTATCTACTGTGCAGGCATTTTACCCAGGGTTCACTAGGAAAAACCCACAAGGGGGGCCACAGAGAGGTGCCGTTTTAGGCCTGCTACATCACTAAGTTAACCAGTGGTCAGGGGTAACTGAGAGTTGTCCAGTCTGCCACTAGTCAATGTCTTGTTTGTCAAGATAGATGTAGGGAGTATACATATGTCTTAGGTCTAAGATACAGATAATGAGGAGTCCAGGATGTAGATAATGAGGTAGGGCAGTAGTATAGATAGTCCAGTGGGTAAGAATATCTTTATGATCCAGTGCAAAGCCAGTTCAAACTACAAATTCCTTCAGATGCTATTTGTAACTGCACCAGGGAGAGAGATAAGGGTCTTGCTGGGGCCCACTCATAAGTAATTGCTAGGCACAGTGTCCTTGGGCTGGGGGGAAACTGCCAGGGATAGTGTTTCTGAGACTAGGGAGAAACATGGTCATGGAATTGGGGTCCCAGTACAACCACTCAAGCATCCCATCATTCTCCCCCTTAAACATATGGCACCCAAAATCTTTTGGGGTAAGGGATGAAGGTCTCAGCTTCTGAAACTGCTTCCTGGGCATAGAACTGGGCGTAGAGCTGTCCCAGTCCTGCAGGGTCTCTCCATTCAAGGAGTTGATGCTTTAGTCAATGTCTGGAACTTGGCCAATGCCAGGTCCAAAGGGTGATGGGTTGTGGTCTTAGACAGAGTTTGGTACCCAGCCTGGGAAGTCGTCTGGAAGTGGAGGGCAAATCTGGAAGTGGAGGGCAAATCTGGAAGTGAAGACAAATCTGATAAGAAGATTAAGCAGACAAGGGCTAAAAAAAGTAAAAGGAATATAATCAGGAGTGGAACAAGAATAGCAGTTAACATAGAAAGAAGCCAGGATCCCCAAGAAGAGGATGACCCTGGTGTACTAAGGTTTTCATGGATGTCTCACATCCAGGTGGCTTTCTCTAGTATAATTTCAGTATGAAGCTCCACATGTTGAGAGTTGTTAATATACACACAGCAGGAGGTGTTGGCTGGGGCACAGACTCCTCCACTAGAAGCAAGTAGATAGTCCAAAGTTATCTGATTATCTAGGACCACATTTGCCAGGGAATCTAAAGATTACTGAATGTCCTGGAGACTGTAAGCTGTGTCATTCACCAATTGGTGAATGGTCCTTGTCAGGTTTGAAAGAATGAACTCATGTTGTAAATGTCCATACCAAGGCATGAGATACTCTGCTCCCTTTTTAAGGTACCAGAGAACATTGTCCCAGAACCCACGTTTTACTCTTGTTAGGGCAGAGGTGCTGGGTTTACTAATAATGAAAATGGTCAACGGTAGTGCCAAAACTCCAAGGGAGCACACATCAAAATCCCTATAAGGTGTTAAACACTGGGTGGCTAGAACAACAGTCTGGGGTCCTACCAAGTAGTGGCATTTCACTTTACTTCTTCCCCAGAATTGTCACCACCTGGCCCACCCATCCCACAAAGGAAGGAGTATCCCTTAGGGGTATAGATGGGGCCTGTTTGTAAAAGGTACTGGATATGGATGCCCCATGGAACAGTATGATTACATGCAAATATTCCAAGTAAGAGAGAAATTTTCAAAAGATCAACAAGAGTGTTATAGCTAGAAGGGGGCTGTAGCATTGTGTGTCAACTGAAAAGAAAAGGTTAAATAGGTAGTACCTACTAGGAGAGTGGCAGGAGGAATTCAGTCATAGGTGCAAGTAGGGAGTGTTCTCTCAGAACAGGTGGTACAGCTGGCAGAAGTAGTTCTGGGGACACTCATCATCCTTACAGGTGGTACAAGTCAAGAGACCAGCAGAGACATTTACAATCCCTACCCGAATGGGGGTCTTTACCTGTACAGTGGCCATAGAGCTTGTCTCCCAAGCAAGGGAATAATTCCCCATTGAGAAACAGGGTGTTGAGATAGAAAAATTTTCCCATAAAAGAGTGGCCAGTACAAAAGGGTGGCAAAGACCTCTGAGATGGTTACATTAGGGAGGGGGTTTCTTGCAAAAACTGCCTTAAACAAAAGAGGTTCCTAACTTTAACCTCACAACTGAATAGATACACAATCTTGTTCCACAAATTTGCTTATCTTTCTCTAATTATATTCACTCTGGAAGAAAGAGACACCTCAGAAATTGAATCTTTTACATATCATATGTTCAAACACTAATTTGACTCTTATTTAGGCCATGGGATGACTGCAAATTCAGATAAAAACAGCAAGATCTCACACACTTACATTGTACTCATGTCTTTTACAGACCACTTGCTCTGATTGTAGAAATCTACTATAAAGGGAAAAGGCAGGGACATGTGACATACCAGAGATGACAAGAAAGAACATCCTTAGCTCTGTTTGAATTCAGATAAGAGTCACAGTTCTCCAATCATGCAGTATCAATTCCATATCACAGCCAGACTAAGGAATAGTCAGGTGGGAAACACTCCTTCTCAAAGGAACATAATGGGGAAACTAAGCCAGGAGGATCCCATCCTAGATTGAGGCTAAGATTGTCCTTATGGCTTTTTCCCAGATGCAGACCTCCACCTATTAACAGTACAGGATCACATTCCCTCTGAGTAGCTTGTGGCATTTCTCTCAGATACTGATTTAATGCAGACAACTCTACCCAAATTCAAACTCAAAACAAAATTAATTATAGTCCCAAGAGCCTTTCACCTCAAACAGCAACTTTCACTAATCACAGCTTAAAGCCAAATACAGTTAATTTTACTCTCATGGAGTTGCAATAAGCAATAAAGATTTACCAGGACTCACATACATAAGAGATTTCATGTAACATCTTTCCTTCTCAAATTTAAACTTGTCCTGGTGTAAAAGTCAATCATTAGAAATCATTTCTATCTATTGTACATAAGCTTGCAACTTCTCAGCAAAGTCAAGTTCATTGTTTAGGAACTGCATAACCCAAACAAGTTCTTTTCTCAGGGCAGATGACCTTTCCCACACAGATGGTTTCCAGGGACCTTGGCAAGTTTACAAAATATGGGGAATTGCCATGCATCCCAGGGAGGGGCTGATCCTGGTGTTCCTGCCTGCCAACCCCCATATCTCAAGGAGGACTGTTTTGAATGGGCAGAACCAATCTGGATAAGGCTTTTACCCAATCCCTTCATTTTCACACACATGGTGATCAATGAACAATTCTAGGTTTTAATATTAAAATAGTAACTTCAAATAACTTAGTTAACAACCTTATAACTTTCATAAGTAATAGTCAAATTGTTTCAGCTGTAACTCCTTCTTTAATTGCAGGTAGAGGTAGAAATACTGGATTTTCTAAATGGCAGTTATAAAACCTTATAAGAGAGGGTTAGCAGGGCTGACAAAGTAATGTAACTGGTTTTACACAATTTTTCCACCATCCTTTAGTTTCTTTCAGTTCACACTTTAATAACATCCAAATCATGAGAAGCTGATTGACAGAACTGATACCAAAGTTTACCAATTTGAAACGATACTCGGTGTTTAAAACTTCAGACCAACACATTACCAATCAGGTGACTCCAACTCTGTTGAATGCATTTCCAAATTTCCTTACATAGAAAATTGGGCACCTCTTCACCATTGGCATTGTATACTGGTCACAACTAATTAAGGAACTGATAATAATAGTAGTTAACATTTATAGTGTCTGCCCTCTGCCAGGCATTGTGTTAGGCACCTTCCAATCATGTGAGATAAACTGAGGTAACTTGCTTAATGTCACCCAGTTAACAAATTTCAGATCCATACATTTTCCCAATTTGCCTTAGTGCCAAACAGTATAATAAATTCTAACTTAAGCATTAAATTAAGAGTATCACATTTCATTTAAAATATTACCAGAATGGATTAAATTACCTTTCGGTTGTGTTCTGGTACACAAAAACTTTTCTTTTTTATGTGAGGCAGAAAAGATTAAGTGCTACTCCATCTGCCTCTCTTTTTGATCTGAGGGAAAAGGTTCCCCTTTTCTTTCTTGTCTTTCCCTCCACATTCAAAACTTGGCCAGAGTTAGAATGTAGAGAGAAAGAGAATTTTTTTTCCCAACAATTCTCCAAATTTCCAAATCTTTTACTCAAACCCTCTGTTCACACTGTTCGTGCAAATAGATTATGTTTTTCTTTCTACTCATACTCCTCTCATTCCTACATGCTTAAACTTTCTTGCCTTCCTTCTACCTACTTATACCTCTGATGGACTTTGATTAAATTCCCTTTAAAACTGCACATATCTTATTTCTTTCTAATTCTGATCTGACACTTTGATGATCCTCCTCAACTTGCCTTTTACCAATCATATAATCTAAATAATAAAGTATTTTTCTCTCTTTCTCTCTCCCATCCACCCACTCCTCTAAGGCTGCTGTAATCAGGGAGGGAGAGAGAGAGAGAAAAAGAACAAAAAGGAGCATTCTGGAGTCCAGCTGCAGCCTTGGGATGCTACTCTTGCTACCTGGCTGCAAAGGGTGTCACATGGACACTCACTCACACCATGCAGACACAAATACAGAACAGATACACAGTAATGACAGGGAAAATCCAAAAGCTCAGAGAGACTTGTCAGAAATTCTCTGCACAAATCAGACAATTTTTTTCATGGTTCTCCAGATCATATGGAGACCAGGCAAAATTTTGCTTAAGGTCTTTGAGACTGAACTTTCTCCAGTTCTGTAAAAGATAACCTAGGGACAAATCTCAAGGTATAGAGGGAGATTGGCCCATCCTCTTTGCCTATAAGCCTATAGAAAAGGGGTAGTGGCTCCTGTAGTCTACTGGCCTCCACCAACATCCTGGAGAGGGAGAAAAAAACCCTAAGAAGTTCCCAAACAAGGTGTCCCTGGTCAAGAGGGAAATCTGCTAGAGCCTGTTACAGGCTTGACCCAAAGCCCCAGCAAGCCATCCTAGGTGCTTGAGGGGTGACCCAACTACAGGGCGAGGGGGGGGAGAGGCTTACCTTGACTCGGAGAAGGCTTGAGACTTCAGACAAGCCCTACGTTGGCACCATAAATGTTATGGTCTGAGAGGTTGAGATCCCTCAAAGACTGGACGGGGTCATCTGGAATGAATTCACAGACTCAAGCATTCTTTAAGTCAAGTTGGCAAAAACTTTATTGTTACACTTTTCAGCAGGCAAGGATTCTTAAGGAACCTGCGATCTTAGGTTTATATAGGATAAAATATAATAAAACGTGTCAAATATGCTAACTAGGTGATTCAGGGTGGGATTAAGGAGTGGTTAAGGAGTAATCAGTTCTTAAAGGAACATGTACTTTTTGTAACTACTGAGCAAGCATTTTACCCAGAGTTCACTAGGAAAAGCCCATGAGGGAGGCCACATAGAGGTGTGGTTTTAAGCCTACTATGTCACTAAGTTAACTTGTGGTCAGAGGTAACTGAGAGTTGTCCAGTCTGCTACCAGTCAATGTCTTGTTTGACAAGATAGATGTAAAGAGTATCCATATGTCTTAGTACTAGAATACAGATAATGAGGAGTCCAGGATGTAGATAATGAGGTAGGGCAGTAGTATAGATAGTCCAATGGGTAAGAATATCTTTATGACCCAGTGCAAAGCCAGTTCAAACTAAGAATTCTTTCAGGTGCTATTTGTAAGATAGCACCTGAGAGATAAGGGTCTTGCTGGGGCCCAATCATGAGTAATTACTAGGCACAGTGTCCTTAGGCTGGGAAGAAACTGCCAGAGACAGTGTTTCTGAGGCTAGGGAGAAACAAGGTCATGGAATTGGGGTCCCAGTACAACCAACCAAGCACCCCACCAGATTCATGGAGGAATTTCTACCCAGAGCCAGTCAATTTTTCTTATTCAAGGTGAGGGAGAAATTTCCAGTATATCCCAGCTTCCAAATCCCTACTGGGAGCACTTGAGTCCATAGGTTCTAAAAACACATCTAGGGAATAAAGTTTTTCTCTGAGAGGAGAAGCTCAGATTTTTCTTTTGACTACATTTTTCACTTTTGTTAGCTGTTTGTTTAATTTCAGTTTTTCCAATTTTATTTCCTTTATAATGGTTTCCAGTGGGACAGGTCCCTTATAAGAACTAGGCACAGTAACTTAGGATACGTCTTGCAAAAACCCCCAGTTTTTTTTAATTTGCATAACTATGTACTGGGATGGAGGAGAGAGTGAATGAATGAATAAATAAATAAACCAACAGAGAGACAGAGACCAATTCTGAAGAGAGTGAGAGAGACTGGGAGAGAGAGAGAGAGAGAGAGAGAGAGAGAGAGAGAGAGAGAGAGAGAGAGAGAAGGAGGGAGGGAGGGAGAGAGAGAGAGAGGATAGAATCACAATCACTCAAAACAAAATCCTTTGTATTTAGGGATGGTTCTAATTTCTAGATCTAACATCTATGGTAATCCTGTCCCATCCTGAAGAGTGTTTGTTCATTTCTAGCCCTACTCACTGGGGCACATCTGTATTCATTTGCTGCTGGGGAAGATGAGTGTGGTGGATTACTTGAGTTCAGGAGGTCAGAGTGGAAGGAAGGCCAAAGCTAAGCTTGGGTTTCCACACTGTCTCCCACTAATAGCATGATCCCCACCTGGCAAAGGGCCACCAGGCTGCCAAAAGAGGACCCATATGACCAAGGGTAAAACTTCTTTGAAGGTCAGCCTGGGGATCAGGCCCTCCAAGGGGCTGCTACATTTCTAGCCTAGATGATCTAGGGAGGCACAGTCACCCAAACAACAACCATGACCATTATTGTTTGGGAGGTTATCTAAGGATAGTGCTGAATGGACTCCCTAGGGATCTTTCTACTCTCCTTAAGAGGTCATTTAGAAAAATGCCAAATAGTTGTGGTTGAAACCCTATTGTACACAGCACTAGATGGAGACCCTCAAAAGGACAGTGTTTGAGCCTTCCCAGAGAACTTTGTGCAACTGGGGATACAGACGCATGTGCCAAATGCACCCCATGTTTTGCTGGGGACATGAATACTTAAGGGACTGGGGGAGAAGAAAGTATAATGGGTAAAAATGTAATTACCATCTAGGCCAGTGAAATCCTTATTATTGTCCTTTGGAATATTTAAAATACAGGATACTCCCTCAATGACTTTTAATACAGAACTGCCTTTCTCTGTGATTTCTCCTCAATCCAAAATGATTTTTTGGTAAGGGCCTTTTGCAACAAGGAAATAACCAATCAAGGATGGCAGGAAAGTCAACAAACTTTAATAAGCAGAGCACACTGTTGTGGACCCCCTAAACAAATCCATGAAGCACTAAGAGATGTGAAAGTTGGGGCAGGGGGCAGTCATTTCTGGGAGGAAAAATCACATTGGTAATGCCAAACTGAGAAGAAACCTAGCCACCAATTCAAGTAATACCCTGACTCATGGTATTTCCAGAAGCCAAGACTCTCATAAAGTCGCCGAGCTGGGTGATTGGTGATGCTAGTCTCAAGAACCACTCCATCATACCCCTCATCCCTGGCAAACTGGAGCACAGTCTGGATCAAGGTCCTGGCCATCCCTTTGCCTCGATAAGTCCTCTTCACAGACAAGCGGAGCAATTCCTGATAGTTTCCTTGTCCAATTGGCCTCTGTGCTTGACGGGCACCCACGATGCCCACCACCTGGTACTCAGACTCTGCCACCCAAAAACTAGAGCCTCTCCCACTCAGGTAGGATTTCTGGATATCCAACAGGTCATCATGCAAGGAATTATCTATATACTGTATTACACAATGCCTAAAAGTCAGCCAGTGGCCAGCTAAAAGTCCCAATAAAGACAGGAGACACAGGACAAGGGAGCCAGAGCCCAAGAACAGGGCAAAGGGCACACCCAGGAGGACCAGGTAGATTCTTGGCTTCTTCAGCAAAGGCCAGAAGTCAGAAGGCATATTCCCCAGCAATCCTTGAGAGAATAATTCCCTCACAGGCTCCCAGTCACGGTCCTGGTATCTCCTGATGTGGTAGGGAGCCATTGATGTTTCTGTCTCTGTCTCCTGGACAAATCAGAGAACAGATCAGACTAAGCCCTTAGAACTCCCTCCTACCCACCTTAGTGGCACCACTGATCTCCTTGGAGCTCACTTCATGCCTTTGGAATTGAAATACACTCCTGCCTGAGTTGGGGAAGGCTACCCCCATTCTGTCCTCTGCCTGCTCCAGCCCTCCCTCAACCCCTCCAGAGACCAGCTGCTTGGAGACTGAAGGAGAGAAGAATCAGCTTTAGGGCTCAAAGGGGTCTTAGAGACTGTTTGGCCCAGACCCCTGATTTTTGTAGCACAGGAAAATGAAGCAGAGAGGGCTAGAGAGGCCATCTAGACCAACTCCTTCACTTCACTGATGAGGAAACTGACACTCAGAGAGGCTAATTGACTTCCCCAGGGTCAAAGAGTTTGTGTCAGAGGAAAGATTTGAACCCAGGTCTTCCCCACTCCTTGTCCAGCCTTCTGCTGCTCCAGAGCAAGTGACTTCACCAAGGTAAATGGAGGCAGAGGAAGAAAGGGCTAGAGAAGCCCAGGAATCCCCTTGGACTACCACAAGGGGAAGGAGATGCCTTCCTGCCCAATGCAGAGGCTTAACTAGCCCTGACTTAGTAGAGCATGAAAGCTATGCCATGGGCTCTGGGCTTTCTCTCTTCTTTTCTCTCTCTCTCTGTCTCTCTGTCTCTCTCCCCCTCCTCACCTGCTGTATTTCCAGGCTCCAGTTCTTTGCCACCAGTCCTCTTGCTTCCTAAATCGCTGAGAATGCTGCACCACTCTCTCAGCCCTCTTCTATGAAAGACTCCATTCTATGACTATAACATCACATGTCCTCAGCTTAAAGGGGCAGTAATTTGCTGATTGAGAAATCCAAGGCTTCACATTTCATTCTTTCTGGAGGACTCAGGCTCCTCCCCACTGCTTAGCGGATATAATCTGAGGAGACAGTATGATACCTGGTAGCCTCAAATGTGAAGACCACATTCTCTCAATTTTATCCAATTTATGTCTTGTTTGTTTGCACATCTTCTCCTCCAGGAGATTGTGAGGCCCTTGGGGGCAAGAGCTTTTTTCTCTTTGTATCCCCAGTGCTTAGCACATTGCCTGACACATAGTGGGTGCTTAATATATGCTTGTTGACTTGACTTATTTCCCTCAATTGAATATAATCTCTCTGAGGACTGGTACTCTTTTTTAGTTTTATGTTATCATCCTTCAGCACATAGCAATCATTCATTTCCTTATTCATTGGAACAACTGTTTCTTAAGTGGATCCCAAAGACAAGGCACTGTGTTAGGCACTGTGGACACAAAGACAGCAGTCTAGTACAAGTGCCTTGTATATAGGGAAGGAAGATGCCTTCTACATAGTGAGTGATTAACAAATGTTTGATAGATTGAATGGAATTAGTTCTTTCCCATAGTCCCCTTAAAACACTCAGAGGCTGTTTGAAAAATTCTCTGCAAGTATCAAGTCAGATGTGAAGACCAGATTGATAGAGAACACTGTGCCAAGAACTTTACACATGTTAATTCATTTGATCCTCCAACAACCCTATGAGGTGGGTGCTACTATTGTTCTTGTTTTACTGCTGAGGAAACTGAGGGAGACAAACACTGAGTTGATGTCTCTTCAGTTGTTTCTCTGTGCTCCAGTGACTTCTGGTCAAAAGAGAGTTCCTTCCAAGGTCAAAGCCCTTGGGAGAGTGTAGGAACTCTGCATATTGCCTGCCCACTCACTAGCTTGCAGACACTCACAGCCACACCAGTTTTCAAGGCAATGAGTCTGGGGGAAGAAGCTATGCTCATTTTAGATTAACAAAGAAAAAAAAAGTTAATGAAGAAGAGTGAAAGGTTAATCCCAAAGCAAGGGCTTTACCTTTGATTAAGGGTAAAGTTCAAGTTAAGGACACATTCAGAGTTAATGAATGACAAAGAAAATTAGCTTATCATGGTCACTTTCTGTTGTTGTAGTTTGTCCTTCCTTCTCAAAGAGGACCAGTGACTTCAGGAGGGTAAAGTCTTGAGTTGCAAGCGAATTGGATTTAAGTGAGGCAGAGTTGTACAAAGTCATCAGCCTCACTCTCTCTTCCAGAGTCATCAGAGTCTAGAGGTAAGACATCAGTCAAGACCACTGATGATGGCCCAGCCACTGCATTTTAGAATGAGAATGGACCTCAGGGGCTCTCTACTTCAACTTCTACCTGATCAAGAATTCCCTTGCAACACACCTGACAAGGCTATAGACAATCTCAGAGGGACGACACTAACATTAAGTGAAATCTTTGAAACCTGTGAAGCACTTGGAGCCAGCTGTCAACATTTCTTAGATCCTGATTCTGTCATCCAACACACAAGATATTCATCTCATTTTTCTCTTCTCTACAAATTTGATAAGCATAGTTCCTGTACCTCCATCCAAATCAATTGATCCAAGGCTATAGATCCTTGGGCCAATGAGAGATTATTGAGGTGCCTCATCATAGACATCCTTCCAAACTGATGCCAGCCTGCCAACAACTTCTTTTTGGGTCTGCTCAGTCAAGTAGTTGCAAATGATCTCATGGCTAGACCACATCACTATACCTTATCCATAAAGATAGTAAAAGTCAAATATTTGCCTAAAATCTAGATATATGTCCACAGCATCTCCTGTTGTTACAGTCTAATTACCCTTTTCAGAAAATAAGGTCAATCTTGTATGATGTAAACCTGACGGAGCCCAGCATTTACTGATCACTGCTGTCCTTTCTAGATGGTCACAAACCATCCCTTTAAATTTTGCCAACTCATTTAGATGAGTTGTTTCAATCTATGCTCTATGTTTTTCTCATCATTATTCTTTCTTCTAGCTATTTAATCATCCTGGTCTTTTCTCTGACAAATTGTTAAGCTGAATTGGTTCAAATTCCAAAGCACCTGGACTTTTCTTGGCCTGGAATACAAACTAAGACAAAAGGCTCATAGTTTGGGGACCACAATCACATCTCACTACCCTGGTATCAGTTCTGCTGCTGCTTATACTAGTCCTAGTTCGAGTTAAACATGATGGCCATCATGTTCTCCATCTGACTTTTCCTCCAATGAAGCCATCAATCAGTTAATCAATGAAAAATCATGCATTAAATCCTTCCTACTCTGAGCTAAGTGCTAAAGATACAAAGAAATGTAAAAACAGTCCATTCCCACGGGGCTTACATTTTATTGGAAGAGTTAACAGGCTAATAAATAATATTCACAGTGGATGGAAGGTCATCTCAGAAGAGAATGCACTAGGAGATGGGGTCCAGGGCTGAAGGATTTGAGCTGAATCTTGAAGGAAGACAGAGAAATGAAAAAAAAAGAACCAAGTGGGGGCAGGATTCCATGTGTAAAGGTGGGGTTGAAACTACCTTACTCCATTTTTCTTTGATGACTTAACTAGGTGAGATCTTTAGACTAAATAGGAAAAATCCTATGAACTGGAATGATATTGCACAAGAATCATACAGGCGTGGGACAAGAGCTTGGCTCCAGGGAGTCTAGAAATCTTTAAGCTAGTTACAACCAGATTGATTCAAAACATTGCAGTAAGCCTGGTTGGTCTAGCAAGGCTGCAAGTCATTGCTATACCTCCCTAATTGTTTACTATTCTACTTACCACAGCAGCCATTTCAAACCTTTGCATGGCCCCCTTAACCTCCCATGGCTCCTCATCCTGCCTCTCCCTCAACTGAGAATCTTGCCTCATAGTTCACTGTGAAAAAAGGAAGCCATTCACTGAGAGCTCCCCCTTCTTCTCTCCTCAACTCATATCATTCAGACGTCTTTGGACACTATCTCCTCCTTCATCCCTGTCTCATATGAAAAAGTAGATGGCCCTTCCCCTTATCCTTCTCATACAGGCAAATCCCTCTACATGCACAAATCATCCTATTCCATCCCATCATGTCCAGCAGATTGCCCCTTAAGTAATCCCTACTCTCTTGCTAATCTCTCTAGGACTTTTGGCCATACCACTGCTGCCTACGAACATACCCATGTCTCCCACATCATTAAAAAATTTTGGGGGGTGGAGCCACAATGATGGAATAAAGAAAGAACTCTCCTGATCTCTTCCAAACTTACCTCCAGAAAACTATAAAATAACACCTCAAAATGAATTCTGGAGTGACAGAACTAACCAAAAGATAGAGTGAAACAATTTGTCAGCCCAAGACAACTTAGAAGGCCACTAGGAAAGGTTGTCCCACTAGGGTGAAAGGAGAGCACAACTCATGCAAGCCAGCAGTAGGCCAAGCCACAGAAAGCCAGCAGCCAAGCCCCTGTGCAGGTCAGAGGTGAGGTCCCATGTCTCTAGCCTAGCAAGCTAGCAGCCAGGCACCAGGCACCCAACACAAGAAACTTGGGACAGTGCTTCCTGCCTCCTAGAAGCAGAGTTTAATTATAAAAGTCACAAAATAGGCTGGAAAAATGAGCAAAAAAAATCTTTTTAAAAGAGCCTAATCAAAGAATGTTACTATGGTGACAGGGGAGATCAAAACACAGATTCAGAAGAGAACAACAATGTCAAAACACCTGCATGCAAAACCTCAAATAAAAATGCCTCAGGACTAAAAAAAACCTCCTGAAACAGCTCAAAAAAGATTTTAAAAATCAAACAAGAGAAATAGAAGAAAAATTGAGAAAAGAAATGAGAATAATGCCAGAGAATTGTGAAAAAAAAGAGTTATGTTTTTGGGGGGATTGGGAAAGGAAGCACAAAAAATGAAAAAGAAGTACAAAAATCCACTGAAGAAAACAACTCCTTAAAAAATAAAAGTGGCCAAATAGGAAAGGAGGTACAAAAGCTCTCCAAAGAAAATAATTCCTTAAAAATTAGAATTGGGCAAATAAAAGCTAATACTTCCATGAGACACCAAGAAATAATTAAACAAAATCAAAAGAATGATAGAATAGGAGGAAATGTAAAATATCTCATTGGAAAAACTACTAGCCTGGAAAATAGATCCAGGAGAGATAATTTAAGAATTCTTGGACTACCTGAAAGCCATGATCAAAAAAAGAGCCTAGACATCATCTTTCAAGAAATTATTAAGGAAAACTACACTGATACTCAAGAATCAGAGAATAAAATACAAATTTAAAGAATCTAATGACCACTGCCTGAAAGTGATCCCAAAATAAAAACTCCTAGGAATATCATAGCTAAATTACAGAGTTTCCAGGTCAAGGACAAAATATTGCAAGCAGACAGAAAGAAACAATTCAACTATCATGGAGCTACAGTCAGGATAGCATAAGATTTAGCAGCTTCTACATTAAATAATCAAGGATTTGGAATATGATATTTCAGAGGGAAAAGGAGCTTAGATTACAACCAAGAATTGCATACCCAGTGAAACTGAGCATAATCCTTCAGGGGGTTGGGAAGAATGGACATTCATTGAAATAGAAGACTTTCAAGTATTCCTGATGAAAAGACCAGAGCTGAACAGAAAAATTAGATTTTCAAATATAAGACTCAAGAGAAGCATAAAGAGGTAAACAAGAAAGAGCAAACATAAGGGTTTCAACAATATTAAGCTGTTTACATCCCTACATGGGAAGATGGTACATGTAACTCTCAAGAACTTTATCACTATTAGGGCAGTTAGAAAGTGTATACATGAATAGAAGGTGTGAGTATAAGTTAATTTTGATGGGATGATACTAAAAAAACAAAATTAAGGGATAAAAGGAGGACTGTACTGGGAGAAGAGAGAAAGGAAAGTTAAAATAGGGTAAATTATCACACACAAAGAGGTGCAAAGGACTTATTCCAGTGGAGGAAAAGATGGGGGTTAGGGTGGTCATAGCTTGTAATTTATTCTCATCAGAATTGACTCAAAGAGGGAATAACATACACATTGTGTGGTGTATAGAAATCTTTCTTACCCAAAAGGGCAGGGGAATAACCAAAGGGGAAGGGAACTGATAAAAGAGAGGGCAGATTGGGGGAGGCAGTGATCAGAAGCAAAACACTGGTGAGAAGAGAGGGGGGCAGAGAGGGAGGGGGGGAGAAATAAGATAGAGCAAAATACAGTATTAGTAATCATAACTGTGAATGTGAGTGGGATGAACTCACCCATAAAAAAAGAAATTGATAGCAAAATAGATTAAAAACAGAATTCTACAATATGTTGTTTACAAGAAACACACTTGAAACAGAGAGACATACATAGAGTAAAGAAAAGTGACTGGGGCTGAATCTATTGTGCTTCAGCTGAAGTAGAAAAAAAAAAAGCAGAGGCAGCAATCATGATCTCAGACAAAGCAAAAACAAAAATTTTTCTAATTAAAAGAGATAAGAAAAGAAACTACATCTTATTGAAAGGTACCATGGACATTGAAGCAATATCAATAATGAATATATATGCACCAAATGGTATAGCATCCAAATTTTAAAGAAAAAGTTAAATGAGTGACAGGAGGAAATAGATAATAAAACTATACTAGTAGGAGATTTCAACTTTCTCCTCTCAGAACTACATAAATCTAACAAAAAAGAAAGAAAAATTAAAGGGGTGAATAGAATTCTAGAAAATTAGTATGATAGACCTCTGGAGAAAATTGAATAGGAATAAAAATGAGTATACATATTTTCTCAGGAGTACGGATACCTACACAAAAATTGGCCATATGTTAGGGCATTAAAAACTTCACCACCAAATGCAGAAAAGCAGAAATATAAAATGCTTCTTTTTCAGATCATAATGCAGTAAAATTTCATTCAATAAAGGGCAGTGGAGAAAAACGGATTAAAAATTAATTGGAGGGGCAGGTAGGTGGAGCAGTGGAAAGAGCACTGGCCCTGGATTCAGGAGGACCTGAGTTCAAATCCAGCCTCAGACACATAACACTTACTAGCTGTGTGACCCTGGGCAAATCACTTAACCCTGATTGCCTCACCAAAAAAAAGCAAAAAAAAAAAATTAATTGGAAACTAAATAATCTAAACCTAAGAAATAAGTGGGTCAAAGAACAAATCATAGGAATAATCAATAATTTTAATAAAAAGAATGACAACAATGAGATAACATACCAAAATTTTTGGATGCAGCCAAAACAGTACTTAAGGGAAAATTTATATCTCTAAAATATATCAATATTATATCAATAAAATAGAGAAAGAGCAGATCAATGAATTGTACATACAACTAAAAAAAGCTAACACACACACACACACACACGCAAATTTTAAATGGCCAATTAAATACCAAATTAGAAATCCTGAAAACCAAAAGTCAGATTAATAAAATTGAAAGTAAGAAAACTATTGAGCTAACAAATAAAACTAGGAGCTAGTTTTATGGAAAAAATAACCTAGATAAACCATTGTTTACTTCAATTTAAAAAAGGAAAGGGACAAATTAAATTACCATTATCAAAAAGGAAAGGAACAAATTCCCCACCAATGAAGAGAAAAATAAAGCAATTATTAAGAGTTGTTTTGCTCAGTTATATGCCAATAAATCTGACAATCTAAGTGAAATGGATGAACACTTACAAAAATATAAATTGTCAAGACTAACAGAAGAGGAAATAGAATACTTAAATAACCTCATCTTAAGAAAAAATTAAACAAGCCATCAGTGAACTCCCTAAAAAAATAATCCCCAGAACCAGATGAGTTCACAAGTGAATTCTACCAAATATTTAAAGAGTAATTAATCCCAATACTATATAAACTATTTGGAAAAATAGGTGGAGTCCTACCAAATTCCTTTTATGACACAAATTTAGTTCTGAGACCTAAACCATCAAGAACAAAAACAGAAAAAGAAAACTATAGATCAATTTTTCTAATGAGTATTGATATAAAAATGTTAAATCAAATACTAATAATGAGATTATAGCAATATATCACAAGGATAATATACTATGACTAGGTGGGATTTATGCCAAGAAAGCAACACTGATTCAATATTAGGAAAACTATCAGCACAATTGACCATATCAATAACAAAACCAACAGAAATTATATGATTATCTCAATAGATGCAAAAAAAACCCCTTGGATAAAATACAACACTCATTCTTATTAAAAACACTTAAGAGCACAGGAATAACTGGAGCTATCCTTAAAATGATATCTAAAACCATCAGCAAGCATTATCCATAATGGGGATAGGCTAAAAGCCTTCCCAATAAGATCAAGGGTGAAGCAAGGATGCTCATTATCACCACTATTATTCAATATTGTACTAGAAATTCTAGCTTAGCGATAAAAGAAGAAAACAAAATTGAAGGAAAAAGAATAGGCAATGAAGAAACAAAACCACCACTCTTTGCAGATGATACAATGGTATATTTAAAGAATCCTAAAGTATCAACTGCAAAATTAGCTGAAATAATTAACAACTTTAGCAAAGTTGCAGGATATAAAATAAACACATGAATGATCAGCATTTCTAAATTTTACCAACAAAATCCAGCAGGAAGAGAGAGAAGGAGAAATCTCATTTAAAATAACTATAGACAATAAAAAATGCTTGGGAGTCTGCCTGCCAAGACAAACCCAGGAATTATGTGGACACAATTACAAAACACTTTTCACTTTAATAAAATCATGTCTAAACACTTGGGAAAATATTAATTGTTCATGGAGAGGCCAAACCAATATGATAAAAATGACAATACCACCTAAATTAATTTATTTATTTTGTGCTCTATGAATAAAATTACAAAAAATGTTATGTTAAAGCTGTAAAAATAATAACAAAATTCATCTGGAAGAGTGAGAAAAATATGAAGGAAGGTAACCTAGTTATACCAAATCTTAAAATGTAATCAAAGTGGTAATAATCAAAACAATCTGGTACTGGCTAAAAAATACAGTGGTAGATCAGTAGAATAGATTAGCTACACAATACATTGTAGTAAATGACCATAGTAATTTAATGTTTGATAAACCCAAAGATCCAAACTTTTTTGACAAAATCTCACTATTTGATAAAAATTGCTGGGAAAACTGGAAACATTATGGCAGAAACTGGGTACAGACAAATATCTCACACCATACGCCAAGATAAGGTCAAAATGGGTACATGATTTAGACATAAAGGATGATACCATAAGCAAATTAGGTGAGCATGGCAATAGTTTCCTTGTCATATCTATGGAGAAGAGAAGAATTTAGGACCAAACAAGAAACAGAGAGCATTACAAAATATAAAATGGATAATTTTGATATTAAATTGAAAATTTTTGCACAAAAAAAACCAATGCAACCAAAATTAGAAGAAAAGCAGAAAACTGGGGTGGGAGGCATGGGATTTGCAACAAGCATCTCTGATAAAGGTCTCTTTTCTCAGATATATAAAGAACTTAATCAAATTTATAAGAATACAAGTCATTCTCCAGTTGAGAAATGGTCAAGTAATATGAACAGGCAGTTTTCAGATGAAGTAATTAAAGTTATCATATGAAAAAATTTCTCTAAATTCCTATTGATTAGAGAAATGCAAATTAAGCCAACTCTGAGGTACTACCTCACACCCATCAGATTGACTCATATAACAGAGAAGGAAAATGATAAATGTTTGAGAAGATGTGGGAAAACTGGGACACTGATACACTGTTGGAGTTGTCAACTGATTTTACTATTCTGGAGAGCAATTTGGAACTATGCTAAAACTGTGCATACACTTTGATCTAGTAATACCACTATTAGGTCTATATTCCAAAGAGATCAAAAAAAGGAGGGAATTGCCCTATTTGTGCAAAAATATTTGTAGCAATTCTTTTTCTGATGGCTAAGAATTGGAAACTGAGGGGATGTCCATCAATTGGGGAATGGCTGAACAAGTTCTGGTATATGAGTATAATGGAATATGATTTTGCTACAAGAAATGATGAACAGGATTATTTCAGAAAAACCTGGACAGATTTACATGAACTGATATGGAATGAAGTGAACAGAGCCAGGAGAACATTGTACACAGTAACAGCAATACTGTGTTATGAGCAACTGTGAATGAGTTAGCTATTCTCAGTAATAAAATGATCCAAGACAATCCTAAAGATACCGGTGAAAAATGCTGTCCACCTCCAGGGAAAGAACTGATAGCATCTGAATACAGATCAAAGTATACTGTTTCATTTTCTTTCCTTCTTTCATCTTTTTTTTTGTTTGAATTTTCATCAACAAAATGACTAATATGGCCTCAGACACTTGACACTTACTAGCCATGTGACTCTAGACAAGTCACTTAACCCTGATTGCCTCATCAAAAAAGCAAAAAAAAAATGACTAATATGGAAATGTGTTTTACATGATTGCACATGTATAACCTATATCAGATTGCTAACTGTCTCAGGGAGTGGATAGAAAAGAGAGGGAAGGATAGAATTTAGAACTCAATTTTTTTTTTAAAAGAATGTTAAAATTGTTTTTACGTGCACTTGGGGAGAAAGTAAAATATATTTTTAGAAAAATTTTGTGGGTGTGGAGCCAAGATGGCAGAGTAAAAGCAGTGACTTGCTTGAGCTCTCCCCCAAACCCCTCCAAATACCTGTAAAAATGGCTCTAAATAAATTCTAAAGCAGCAGAACCCACAAAAAGACAGAGTGAAACAAATTTCCAGTCCACGACAGCCTGGGTGGTTTTTTGGAGGGGTCTATCGTGTAGGGCTAGGAGAGGAACGCAGTTCAGAGCAGGCATGTAGGCCTCAGAGAACCTGGAGCAGTCCTCAGAGGACTGAATCACAGGCAGCTATGGTAATTTCCAGACTTCTCAACCCATGCTAAAGACAGCTTAAAAGGTCAGTAGGAAGAGTCTGTGTCTGCGGTGAGAGAGAAGCGCATGGTTGGTCCCAGCCCCATTCCCTGAGCTCACCCCAGGGCAGCGGCTGCCTCCTGAGCTTCCAACCCACAGATTGAGGGGGAATCAAGTGACTGATCAGAGGGAGATTGCAGGGATCTCTCTGCTGGTGCGGGATTCTCTTGCTTTGCCCATGCTTGGATCTGGGTCACAGTTCTGGGTGGCGGTCCTGGGGTGAGGAAGAATGCTAGTGTGGCAGAGTTCCTAATAGTGGTGGAGAGGAAATCCTCCTCACAGTTCCAAGACAGAAAAGAGTGCTTGTGGTCACTCATAGACCAGAGCAATCGAAGAAGGATTTGGGAAGGCTTTTGTGTCCCTGATTTCCCAGTGGGTTCCCATTCCAGGCTGTCCCTCACCAGCATCATAGGAGTCAGTCCCATGAATTTCAGCCCCTACCCAGGCCCACACTCCCACCCCTGTTCCACAGGTCCTATTCTTTAGTGAGTCTCCTCTGCTCCCCTAGAAACAGGTGCACTTTCTGTGGCTCCTGGGGCAGGACCAGGGCTCTTGACCTTCAGTATGTCTTCACAGGGCAACTCTATATACTTGCAGGAAGAGCCATGGGCAAGGTGGACTGGGTAGTGGCACCAGTTAGTCTCTATCTTGGCCAGCACAGTCTGTGGCAAGTCAATATGGCAGCATGACACCAGGGCTACCAGATAGATAAGGACATCACTGAGCTCCTCCCCTAATGCCCCTCATTCCACTTCAGACCAGGACAGGGGTCCAGGCCCACCATCAGGCTTCCACTGAAAGAGCTCTGCAAGCTCTCCCACTTCCCCAACAAGGGCCAGAAGAAGGTTCTGAGGTTTATGGAACTGGTCCTAGTCTCGTTCAGCTGCAAACTGTCTGCAGGTGACAGATGTCCTCCAGTATGGGCTCTGGGCTGAAGCTAAATGGGCTATCGTGACCCGCTGCTGCTGCTCCCAACACCCCTGTGCCCTCAGGGTCACTGCCCCTTGGCATGGTGCTGCAGAGCAAAGTAGTGGCTCCAGTGCTGCACAGGACCCACTAACTAAACTAAAGTAAACACCTCACCCTTGATCATAGCACCTTGGAAGAGCTGAAAATTTTCAGGTCCCTAGAAGTATCTCTGAAAACAGCTACACAAAACCCCCAAAGTTTGGGACAATACATTCCCCACACTGGAAGCAGACCCCTACCTTAACAAAGAGTTTAAAGCTCAAGTAATTGTCTGGGATCATGAACAAAGGTGCATAAAAAGTCAGACCATAGAATATTTCCTTGGTAACAAAGAAGATCAAAATATACAACCAGAAGAAGACAACACAGCCAAAGCTCCTACATCCAAAGCCTCCAAGAAAAATATGAATTGATCCCAGGCCATGGAAGAGCTCAAAAAGGATTCTGAGAAGCAAGTAAGAGAAGTAGAGGAAAAACTGAGAGTGATGCAAGAAAATCATGAAAAACAAGTCAACAACTTGCTAAAGGAGACCCAAAAAAATACTGAAGAAAATAACACCTTAAAAAATAGCCTAATCCAACTGGCAAAAGAGGTCCAAAAAGTCAATGAGGAGAAGAATGCCTTAAAAAGCAAAATTGGCCAAATGGAAAAGGAAATCCAAAAGTTTACTGAAGAAAATACTTCCTTAAAAATTAGAATGGAGCAATTGGAAGCTAGTGACTTTATGAGAAATCAAGACACTTTAAACCAAATTCAAAAGAATGAAAAATAGAAAACAATGTGAAATATCTCATTGGAAAAACAACTGATCTGGAAAATAGATCCAGGAGAGAGAATTTAAAAATTATTGGACTATCTGAAAGCCATGATCAAAAAAAGAGCCTACACATCATCTTTCAAGAAATTATCAACTAGTGGGCTTGTGGCGCCTTGCCTCGCTGGGGAGCTGGCTGGCTGTGGGGGCCGCCGGCTGTCACCCCAGCCGCCTGGCCGTGCACCATGCCGGGCTTCTACTATAAGTTCCTGGAGAAGCCCAAGTGGCAGCTACTGTGCCCGCTGTGCAGGAAGGCCATGCGGGAGCAGGTGCAGGTCTCGACCTGTGGCCACTGCTTTTGCGACACCGGCCTGCAGGAGTTTCTCAGTGAAGGAGTTTTTAAGTGTCCTGAGGATCAGCTACCTTTGGACTATGCTAAGATCTACCCAGACCCAGAACTGGAAGTTCAGGTGTTGAGCCTGGCCATCCACTGTATCCACAGGGAGGAGGGCTGCCGCTTACACCACCTGCAGGTCCATCTGAGCTCCTGCTGTTATAACGTGGTCTCTTGCCCCAACCGCTGCAGTGCCAAGCTGAGCCATAGGGACTTGCCTACCCACCTTCACCACGAATGCCCCAAGAGGAGGCTCAAGCGTGACTTCTGTGGCATCAACTTCACGGGAGAAGCCTATGAGAGCCACGAGGGGGTCTGCCCACAGGAGAGTGTGTACTGTGAGAACAAGTGTGGGGCCCAAATGATGCCGCGGCTGCTGGGGCAACACATGATAACGGAGTGTCCCAAGCGGACCCAGCCTTGTGCCTACTGCACCAAGGAGTTTGTCTTTGATACCATCCAGAACCACCAGCACCAGTGCCCCCGCTATCCTTTACCATGCCCCAACCAGTGTGGAATGGGGAGCATTCCTCAAGAGGACCTGTCTAACCACCTGAAAGAAAACTGCAGCTCGGCCCCCGTTCTGTGCCTGTTCAAAGATGCTGGCTGCAAACACTGGTGCCCTAAGCTGGCGATGAGCTGCCACATGGAGGAGAGCGTGAAACCCCACCTGGCTATGATGTGCACCTTGGTGAGTCGGCAGCGGCAGGAGCAGCAGGAGCTTCCAAGGGACATGTCGGTGGACTGCGACGGCGTCCTGATCTGGAAGATCGGTGGCTATGGGCGCTGCCTTCAGGAAGCCAAAGCTTGCTCCAACCACGAATGCTTCAGCCCGGCCTTCTACACCCACAAGTATGGCTACAAGCTCCAGGTGTCGGCCTTCCTCAATGGCAACAGCAGCGGGGAGGGCACCCATCTGTCGCTGTACATCCGAGTGCTGCCCGACGCCTTTGACAACCTTTGCACGACGGGTCACCTTCTCCCTGCTGTGTGAGGGACTGTCTGATGTTGGCAACTGTCAGGTGATTGCTGTGGCAAGATTAGGGTAAGATCTGGGTATTTGGAAGTCGAGGCAGGGGCTGTGGTAGGCGGAGTCATGGTGGACTGGGATGGGCTGGGTACGGAGAAGCCCTGAGGCAGTGGGCAGTGCTATGTGAGATAAGCTGGGTGCAAGGAAGTAGCCGGAGCTTGTGCTCCTGAGGCAAGGGGCAGTGCCACGTGGGAGTGGGACAGCAGAGGATGAGTTCCCTTTGCTTAGTCCCCTCCCTATATGCAACGTCAACCCCAGACACCTCCTTCCTGTGACCTTCCTGACTTCCTGGGTCCCTTTGTGTAGCACTGACCCCAGACGCCTCCTTCCTGTGTCCTTCCTGACTACTCTGTCTATGCACTAATCCCAGACGCCTCCTTCCTGTATCCGGTCCTAGCCTCCTGCGTCACTCCCTCCCCCTTGGTGTGCTAAACTCAGACAGCCCCTTCCGGTATCTGACCCTACAATCATTCGCTAGTAAGCGGGCTGGGGAGGAGGGGCTAAGTAGGTACTTAAGGAACGAGCGTGGTCAGATCACGCGCTCTCTTTTTGCTCCTGCTCTGTTGCTCTGGCCTTCCTGCTTGGCCTTGCTGTGATGGCTTGCTGTGATGGCCTCTGAATAAAGCTCTGGTGTTGGCGCCTCCTGATGGCTCGTCTCTGTGTGTTTATCCAGTTGAGGACCAAAGACTGGTGAGTGAGTATGACTCTGGCAGCCTGCTCCCTATAGGAGGAGTGTTTGGCGCGGCCGGCATAAGGTCGGCGCAGCTGGTACACTGCTGGACCAGAGCGACCCGACGGTCACCAAACCCCAGCACATCATGGACACCTTCCATCCAGACCCCAACTGGAAGAACTTCCAGAAGCCTGGCACCTGGAGGGGCTCTGTGGACAGAGCGCCCTGGGTTTTGGCTGTCCCAAGTTCATCTCCCACCAGGACAGCCGCAAGCGCAACTTTGTGCGTGATGATGCTGTGTTCATCCGTGCTTCTGTCGAGCTGCCCAAGAAGATCCTGAGCTGAGGACTGGGCTGGGCAGGGTGTCCCTGCTGCTGAGGGCAGGGGCACGGGAAGGGGGGCAGGCCCCCCTCTCTTACCCCTCCCCCTTCACCACACTAGGCCAGGTTGCCCTTCTCCGCTGCCCACTGGGCTCCCACTGTGTCCCCCTGCCATGTACCCCCCTCCCTCAGGTGCCTTTTTTGGGTGCTTTTTTCCCCAGTTCCCCTCACCCCCTCTGGGGGATGGGGAGGGTGAAACAGGCACTGGGGTCTTTAAGGGCTTGAAATAAATGATCCTATGAGCTGTCTCCTTTCCTGGGGGGCCTTGGCTGCCTTGGCCCTACTGCCCATTGTACTGCACTGGGGAGCAAGGCTAGCTGCTTGGCCCCCATCCCAAGAGTCATAGGGAGGCGAGGTGGATCTGGAGTTGGCCTGGCTAGTGGTCACTTTGTTTTTTAACTCCACCCCTCCCCCATCCCCTGAAGCTGTGCCCTCTCCGGTTATTTATTGCTCGGGTGCCCAGTGGGGCACAGCGGGGGAACCCTGGTTTGTAATAAATTCTGGATTGTGTATTTAAAAAAAAAAAGAAATTATCAAGGAAAACTGCCCTGATATTTTTGAACTAGAGGGCAAAATAGAAATTGAAAGAATCCACAATCACCTCCTGAAAGAGATCCTCAAAGGAAAAATCCTAGGAATATTGTAGCCAAATTCCAGAGTTCCCAGGTCAAGGAGAAAATATTGCAAGTAGCCAGAAAGAAACAATTCAAGTATTGTGGAAACACAATCAGGATGACATAAGATTTAGCAGCTTCTACATTAAGGGACTGCAGGGCTTGGAACAGAATATTCTGGAGGGCAAAGGAGATAGGATTACAACCAAGAATCACTTACCCAGCAAAACTGAGCATAATCCTTCAGGGGGAAAAATGGATATTCAGTGAAATAGAGGACTTTCAAGCATTCTTGATGAAAAGATCAGAGCTGAACAAAAAAAATTGACTTTCAGATACAAGACTCAAGAGAAACATGAAGAGGTAAACAGGAAAGAGAAATCATAAGAGACTTATTAAGGTTCAACTGTTTACATTCCTGCATGGAAAGATGATATTTGTAACTCATGAGTCCTTTGTCAGTATTAGAATAGTTGGAGGGAAAAAATTATATGTATGGATAGATAGATAGACAGATAGAGGGCACAGGGTGAGTTGAAGATGAAGGGGGGATATCTGGAGAATAAAATTAAGGGGTGAGAGAGAATGATACTGGGAGAAGGAGAAAGGAAGAGGTAGAATGGGGTAAATTATCTCACATAAAACAGACAAGAAAAGGCTTTTACAGTGGAGGGGAAACGGGAAGGTGAGAGGGAATGAGTGAATCTTATTCTCATCGGATTTGGCTTAAGGAGAGAATAACATACACACTTAATTGGGTATGGAAATTTATCTTACCCTACAGAAAATAGGGGGGCAAGGGGACAAGAGAACAGGAGGATGATAGAGGGGAGGGCAGATTAGGGGAGGGGGTAATCAGAAGCAAATACTTCTAAAGAGGGACAGGGTTAAAAGAGAGAATGGAATAAATGGGGAGTGGGATAGGATGGAGGAAAATATAGTTTTTCACTATAAGTTTAGTTTTTCACTACATGACTACTATGGAAGTGTTTTGCATGACTACACATGTATAACCTGTATCTAGTTGCTTGTCTTCTCAATGAGGGTGAGTGGGGAGGGAGGAAGGGAGAAAATTTGGAATCCAAAATTTTAAAAACAAAAGTTAAAAAAAAATTTGTTTTCACGTGCAACTGGGAAATAAGATATACAGGAAATGGGGTATAAAAATTGATCCTGCCGTATAGGAAAATTGAAGGAGAAGGGGATAAGAGAAGGGGGAGAGAGATAGAAGGGAGGGCAGATTAGGGGTATTCATAATACATGCCATTTTGGGGTGGGGGAGGGACGAGATTGGGAGAAAATTTGGAACGCAAAATCTTATGGAAGTGAATGTTGAAAACTAAAAATAAATTAATTATAGTTTAAAAAAAAAGAAAGAAAAATTTCACTTAGCTTGTCCTCCCTACCAGCTATCATCCTACATCTTTTCTCCCTTTTGTGACTAAACTCTTTGAGAAAGCCATCTACAATAGATGCCTCCACTTCTTTTCCTCTCACTCTCCTCTTAACTTTCTGGAGTCTGGCTTCTGACCTCATCAACCAACTGAAACTGCTCTCTCCAAAGCTAACAGTGATTGCTTAATTGAAAAACCTAACCGCTTTTTCTCAATCCTATCCTTGACTTCTCTGTGACCTTTGACACAATCACTCACTCTCTTCTCCCTCACACTCTCTCCTGGTCCTCCTCTTGCCTGTCTGAACTCTCTTCAGACTTCTTTGCTGAATCTGCATCGTGGTCACGTCCACTAACCATGTGATCCCCCAAGGCTCTGTCCTCATCTCCAACTTTATATTGGACATCTCAAACTGGATGACCTGTAGGTATCATAAACTCAACTTGTCCATAATGGACGTTATTATCTCTCCACCCCAAAACATCTCTTCTTCCTAACTTCCTTATTACTGTTGAGGCCGCCAACATCCTCCCAGTCACCCAGGCTTACAACCTGGGGATCATCCTCAACTATTACTTTTACCTCACTCCCATATCCATTCTATTGCCAAGGCCTATTAAGTCTACCTCCACATTGTTTATATACACTGTCTTCTTTCCTCTGACACTATTATCACTGTGGTGAAGACCATAATCACATTATGTTTGGAATACTGCCATAGTCCTCTGATTGGTCTCCTTACGTCAAGTCAACAGCATTTATTAAATACCTACTATGTGCTAAGCAGCATGCAAATAAAAGCAGAAACAGTCCCTGCACTCTAGGAATTTACATCCTGGTTGAGGAGACAACATGGAAATCACTCTGTACATACGAGCTATACAAGGCAGGATAAATTGGAGATAAACAGCAGAATTAAGGGGGATTGGGAAAAGCTTCTTATGGAAGGTAGGATTTGATCTGAGATATGAAGGAAGCCAGGGAAACCAGGAGGCAGAGACAGAGGGAGAGAATGACAATGATGGTGGGGAGTCAGGGAAAATGTCCACAGGAGGGAGATGGAGAGTCTTGGGTGAGGAATAGCAAGAAGGCCAATGTCACTGTTACCATGGAAGAGAATAAGGCGTAAGAAGGGCAGGCTGGTTATGAAAGTCCTCCAGTCTCTCCCTGCTCCAGTGCATCCTCCCTCAGCTGCCAAAGTGACCTTCCTAAAGCTGAATCAACTCCAGTGACTACCTACTGGCTCCAGGATCCAATATAAAATTTTCTGTTTGTCTTTTAAGGTCTTTCACATCTTGGCCCCTCCCTCCTTTCCCCATCTCCTAACACTTCTCTTCCCTGATTACTTGGTGACCTAGAGACACTGGCCTTCTTGCTGACCTCCATCCCTGCTCTGAGCATTTCATTCACTGTCCCCCAGGCCTGGAATGCTCTTCCTCCTCATCTCTGCCAAGTCTCAGCTCAAACCCTATCTGCAAGAAGTCTTTCCGAATTCCCCTCAATATGACTGCCTTTCCTCTGAGATTGCTGCCAATTTTATACACACACAAACGTGTGTGTGCATGCACATATGTGCATTATGTATATGATTGTGTGTATGTATGCATCTATGTTTACACAGTTGTTGTTTGTACATAGTTGTTTGTGTGCAGTCTCCCCTATTAGTATGTGAGCTCTTTGAGGGCACTTTTAGCCTTTCTTGTGCTTAGCGCCTTGCTTGACACATAATAAATGCTAGCTAGCATGTTAACTTGACCCCTGAGGAAAAGCTAATTGTGGGGGAAAGAGAGCCTGTGGTTTATGCTTTGGCTTCTTGTCCACCTGTGTTTTTTTTATATTTTTAAAATTTTTTATTTATTTCATTTTAATTTATGAAATAAAACAAGCATTTCTATAACATAGTAGAATTTTTTAAAAAAAGATGATTGCATATGAAACTGCAAATCTATTGTATACAACTTGCTAATCCTTTTAAAAAATATAATAAAGTTATTGTGAATTTTTTCCTTTTTTTTCTTTCTTCCCCCTCCCTCCACCCTTGAGATGGCTACCATTAGACACAAATAGATGTGTGTGTGTGTGTGTGTGTGTGTGTGTGTATACACAAAATCAGTCTATACATATTTTTATTTATCAGTTCTTTTTTTGGATACTGATAGTATCCTCCTTCATATGTCCTTTATAGTTAATTTGGGTATTTATAATAGTCAAAATGACTTAGTTGCTCAAAGTTGTTCTTAAAACAATATTGCTGTTACTATATACAACATTCTCTTGGTTCTGCTCATTTCACTCTTCATTATTCTGTACAAGTCTTTCCATGGTTTCCTACAATCAATAGGGGCAGAAGAAAAAAGGGCTACCCAAGGCCAGAATTCCTCTCAAACTATCACAGGATGGGAATGATATGCCTTCCTTCCCAATCCAGAGGCTCAACAAGCCCCGGGTTAGTAGAGCAGGGAAGCTAAGTCCTGGCTCTGGGCTAAAGGGGGCTTCTAAAGTTTTTCTCTCTCTCTCTCTCTCTCTCTCTCCCTCCCTCCCTCCCTCCCTCTCTCTCTCTCCCTCCCTCCCTCTCTCTCTCTCTCTCTCTCCCTCTCTCTCTCTCTCTCTCTCTCTCTCTCTCTCTCTCTCTCTCTCTCTCTCTCTCTCTCTCTCTCTCTCTCTCCTCATCTACTGTATTTCCAAATTCCAGTTGTTTGCTGCCAGTCTTCTTGCTTCCTAAATCCCTGAGTACCCTGCAGCATACTCTCTGCCCTCTCCTATGAAAGGTTCCATTCTATGACTCAAATTTGCATGTCCTCCCAAAAGGACAATCACCCTCCTTTAGAACAAAGGTAGCTTGCTGATTGAGAAATCCAAGTTTTCACCTTTGGCTCTTCCTGAAGGTCAGCTCCTCCCCACTGCTTAGCAGATATAACCTGAGGAGACAGCATGATATCTGATAACTTCAAATATGAAGACTGGATTGACACAGAACAACTGATTTTGAAGTTCCAGGCCCCTTCTCCTATGACAGGAGATCATAAAATTACAGTATCAAAGAATCATAGATCTAAAACCAGAAGGGACCTTACAGGTCATCTGGTCCTATACTTTTATTTTACTGATGAAGAAACTCAGGCCTTGCCCAAAGTAACACAGATAGCGTCAGAATGATTATTTGAATCCACGTTCTCTGACTCTAGAAATAGGGTTTCCTCCATCCACTAAATCAATCAATTAATCAAAATGTATTGTTATTGTTCAGGGGTCATGAAGAGTCTGACATGATTGAAAACAATTAAGCAACAACGACAATAATAGTATAATGATCTTCTGTGCAAAGGTTTGTTTTGTTTTGTTTTGTTTTTTATTGATAGCCATGAAAAAAATGGCTAAGGTATGGGCTTGAGAAACGCTCTCATTGGTAATCCACACCAAACTCCTAGACTGAAGAGAAATAACTTGGGACACCACCTGTGAAGTGGGTCCCCCTGTCCAAGGTACCATCCATTCAATGAAGCAGTAAGCAGCGAAGGCATTAGGAGATAGAATATGAAGCCAAGCTATCATCAGAGCCATGAATGAGGGAGAGTAGGGCAGTACAGGAAGCTCAAGATTGAAATTCCAGGTACAGGTATGTTACCAGTGTAACAAGTTTCCTTCAACCCAATCGCTCAAACTAACTTTAAAAAAAATATGTTACTTGTAAAAAGTGGGAGTTCAGGTAGCCACTTATACTATAGTGACTCATACCTCCCACAGAGGATAAGGTTCTCTACTCATTCTCTGGGCTGTCTTGTTCATTCCAACTTGCTCTCACTTTGGAAAATCTAGGTTCCCAGGGAAGACCCACCACTGCGTTTACACTCAAATTCTTTCAGAGTCCTAGGTGTTTCTCTGATGTAGGGTAAATACTCTCTCTACTCATCACTTCAGCTCTTGAGCCCCCACCAGTATGCTTCCTTACATACTAAAGAAGCCATTCAATAATGATATTTTTATATTTTAATTATAAATACATACATGACAATAAAGAAAAGGAATAATAATAATAATAATAATATCATAGTTATTCATCTACTAAAGCAAATGCAGAATAATAAATACATCATAATTTCAATGTAACCCCAGTTCCAAAGCCCATTGCAATGGGACTCTCTCCTCATTGGTGGAGATGAATGCCCTACCCTGCTTCAGGTGTAGGACAGAGCTGCTGAGAGCTATAGAGAGGAGATATCTTCCTTGAGTTTTGCACTCTGGGTACCTCTAGATTCGACTTTGAGAGTGAAGATGGAAGAGACCAACCTTACTTCAGATTGCTAAAGGAAAAGACTCTGTGAAGACATGGGAAAGGCTGTCTGACTCCACCATATCCTTGTCCTCACATCGTTATACTAGAGGTTTTGGAGAGTTTACCCTTATGGCACAGTAAATAGATCTCCAGGCCTAGAGTCAGGAAGACTTGAGTTAAAATCTGGCCTCAGACACTTACTAGCTATGTGACACTGGGCAAGTCATTTAACCTTCTTTGCCTCAGTCTCCTCATTATCAAATGAGCTGGAGAAGGAAATGGCACACCATTCCAATATCTTTGCCAAGAAACCCCCAAATAGAGTTATGAAGGATCAGACAAAATTGAAAAATTGTGTAGAACTATGGACAGAGGTTTGCACCACTGCATAGGAGGCAGCAACAAAAAGCATTCCAAAGAAAAGGAAGAGCAAGAAGGCAAAATGGCAGTCTGGTGAGGCTTTACAAATAGCTGAGGAAAGAGGGAAAGCAAAGAGAAAGGGAAAGACATGCCCAATGGAATGCAGAAATTCCAGAGAATAGCAAGGAGAGATAAGAAGATTTTCTTAAATGAGCAATGCAATGAAATAGAAGAAAAAAATAACAGGGAAAATATAAGAGATCCCTTCAAGAAAATTAGAGATATCAAGGGAACATTTCATGATAAAAGACAAAAATGGTAGTGACTTAACAAAAGTAGAAGAGATTAAGAAGGGGTGACAAGAATATGCAGAAGAACTATACAAGAAAGAAACTAATATCACTGATAACCACAATGGTGTAGTTCAGGGGCGAGGAATTTGTGACCTCAAGGCCACATGTGGCCCTCTAGGTCCTCAAGTGCAGCCCTTTGACTGAATCCAAACTTCACAGAACAAATCCCTTTAATAACATAGTTACTGATCTGGAGTCAGACATTCTGGAAAATGAAGTCAAATGGTACTTAGGAAACCTTGTTAACAATAAGACTAGAGGAGGTGACAGAATTCCAGCTGAGCTATTTAAAACCCTAAAAGATGATGCTGCTAAAGTGCTGCTCTCAACATGCCACCAAATTTGGAAAACTCAACGATGGCTACCAGATTGGAAAAGATCAGTTCATGTCCCAGTCCTAAAGAAAGGCAATGCCAAGCAATGTCCAAATTACCAAACATTTGTGCTCATCTCACACAGTAGCAAGGTTATGCTTAAGATTCTGCAAACTAGGCTTCAGCAATATGGGAACTGAGAATTCCCAGAAGAGCAGGCCGGTTTTCAAAGAGGCAGAGGAACTAGAGACTAAAATGCCAACATTCACTGGATTACAGAGAAAGCAAGGGAGTTCCAGAAAAACATCAACTTCTGCTTCATTGACTACACTAAAGTTTTTGATTGTATGGATCACAACAAAATGTGACTAGTCCTCAAAGAGATAGAAGTACCAGATCAGCTTATTTGTTACCTGGAGAATCTGTATGTGGACCAAGAAGCAACAGTTAGAACTGAACAAAATATAGCTGATTGGTTTACGTTTAGAAAGGGAGTTTGACAAGGCTGTATATTGTCGCCTTATTTATTTAACTTATATGCAGAGTACATCATGCAAAATGCCAGACTGGATGAATCAAAAGCTGGAATTAAGGAGAAATATCAACAATCTCAGATATGCAGACAATACCAGTCTGATGGCAGAAAGTGAAAAATTAAGAAGCCTCTTGATGAGGGTGAAAGAGGAGAGTGTAAAAACTGGCTTGAAGTTAACATCAAAAAAGTAAGATCTTGGCAACTGGTACCATCACTTCCTGGCAAATAGAGGGAGAAGAAATGGAAACAGCATCAAATTTTACATTCTTGGGCTAAGAGATTACTGCAAACAGCCGTTGCAGCAATGAAATTAAAAGGTAGTTGCTCCTTGGAAGGAAAGCTATGGCAAATCTGGATAGTATATTAAGCAGAGACATTGCCTTGTTGACAAATGTCCATATAGTCAAAGCTATGTATGGCTGTGAGAGTTAAACTGTAAGGACAGCTGAGCTCTGCAGACTCAACACTTTTGAATTGTGATGCTGGAGAAGACTTTTGAAAGTCCCTTAGACAGCAAGGAGATCCTGTCTGTCAATACTTAAATAAATTAACTCAGACTATTCACTAGAAGGTCAAATACTGAAACTAAAGCTTAAATACTTTGGCCATATAATGAAAAGATAGGACTCCCTAGAAAAGACCTTATTGTTTGGAAAGACTGAAAGCAAAAGGGAAAGGGACAGGAGAGGATGAAATGGATAGACAGTGCCACCGAAGCACCAAACACGAGCTTGGAAAGACTTTGGGAAACAGTGAAGGATAACAGGGCCTGGCAAGCTATGGCTTATGGGGTCACAAAGAGTTGGACATGACTGAACTCTTGGGTGAGATATGGTATGCTCTCAGTTAAGCTGAGTTACTTCAATCCCAATGGGAGAGCTCCTTCACTCTGGATTGTCTGGTATATATTCTACTATGTAGACTTTCTCTCATTTCTGTTTTTCTATCAATTTGGATAAATGAATTTTCTTTAGTAAGTGCTATGAGTGGTCATTGTGGAATTGGTATTTGGTGGGAAGGGAGTCATGCCTTGGATATAGAGCTTGGGGTCCCCCTTCTTCTCCAATATTGAAATATTGAGCAGAAATTAGCTTGGGCCTGAAAACCTCATCCTCTAGACAATAATATGTAAGGGAATAGATCGATAAAATCTAGCCCTGTTCCCTCTTTCTCTGAGGTGAGCAATGTTGATTCAGGCCTCAACCTCTTCCTGGAAAATAAATTCTCTCTTGGAGAAGGGGGTGGGGGGAGGGGAGAAGAGGTTAGAGATGTCTATTCTGCCTCCCTTCATGCCACACGAGCTACATGTAGAGGGATATGGTCCTTATTTCATATGGGATTCCACTACATGTGGGAGCTCTGTCTTTTGGAATACAATTTTTTTGCTTTTCTATGTTTTTGCTTTAAGTAGTATTTTTATTTTTTCCCACAATTACAAATCTAGAAAAATTTTAGCATTCATTTTTACAAGATTTTGAATTCTAAATTTTTCTCCCTCCCGCCTCCCTCCCTTCCCTTCTTCTGAAAACTGTACATAGTTTGATACAGTTTATACACATGCTATCATGTAAAACATATTTTCATATTCATAATGGTTGCAGAAAAAGAAACAGATCAAAAGTTTAAAAAAAAGCACAAGAAAGAATAAAGTAAGTGGGAAAAAATACACTTTGATCTACATTCAGAGTCCATCATTTCTTTATCTGGATATGGATAGCATTTTCCTCGGTGAGTCCTTGGTACTTTGTACTTTGATTATTGTGATGCTAAGAAAAACCTAGTCATTTATAGTTGGTCATCACATGATGTTGATACTGTATACAGTGTTTTCCTGGTTATGCTCATTTTACTTTGCAACAGTTCATACAAGTCTTTCCAGGTTTTCCTTCACTCTGTGTGTGGAATATAATTTCTGGTCATTTATTTTTGTAAGAAATTACGGGACTTAATAGATTTTTTTTTTCTAAAAACATAGGACAAGCTATTTTTTCCTCCATCCTATCTAGTTCTTCAGTAAATTTCCTCAAGAGTAGACATTATGTTTAAACATTAAAACAGTATGTTTAAAATGAATCTACTTCAGCCCATTGTTATGTATGAGGTGTTGAGGTAGGACCAGCGCCTCTGGTGTGAGGGCTCACTGACCCCTTTTCATAGCGCTAATCCACCTTTGGGGTCTACCTATCCCCCAACTCTCACCTGTGGCTCCAAGAAGTTGTAGTGTACACAGCCATACCTCAGTAAAACTGTCTCAGCAGATGGGCTAAACCAGGTTGAGGGTAACTGATGGGTCTCAAACACATTGGTGATTTAGGGGGAAGTCTACCCCAAGCGTGGGAAGACTGCTCTCCTGGAAGGGGAAAATGAAAACAATTTGTTCTATTAACCAAAGATCCCCAGGTCCATAAAAGGATCTGAAATGAAACAGGGTCTTATCATAGATGACAAAAGTGTTTATTGTCTGAGAAGAAGAAAAACTTGCAAAAATAAATAAATAAATGAAAAATCTTAAAAAAAAAAGAAAACTTGCAAAGGAGAGCTTGCAAGGGAGTATGAGAATTCTCAGCTGCTCAAAGGGGAGTAGAAAAGGAGTGAAATAATAGAGTTTCTAGAGACTTTCAGCCTCTTTCAGACATCTGTAGATACAATAAGCCAGGCAACAGGATGTTTAGAAAGTCTAGAATAAGATCTTGAGTTCTGCAGCAGTTCAAGGTTGCCCTTGAGCTGATCAAGACTGGTTCTGTGGTTTCTGGCTGCTACAGGGATCGCCAAATCCAGCTAGAATTCAGTCACAGAGAGTCACTGATATGTCAAGTATTTTGGGGCTTCAGAAGCCTTTCTGATTGGCTAGTTGTTGTGTAACTCTGACAGGTTGGTATAGTCATTACAGAGCCCATGTTAACTGTTCCAATGGCCATGAAGGCAACTGCAGCAGGTGCTATGGAGCACTTAGAGCTTGGTCAGGCATCAAAGATACCAAGGTCATCCACTGCATCCTGGGCCATTGCCAGTCATCCTGACTTTTGTCTTGCCTCTGGACTTCAATGACTCTGGGAGAGAGAGTGAGACTGACAACTTCACACAACTCTGCCTCATTTCAATCTAATTCATTCAGGAGTCAACACATCAGCCTCCTGATGTCATTGTCCTCTTCCAAAATGAAGGATAAACAACTCAAGCCCAAATCCCTTCAGACTGTAAGGCCCACTGATTCAGGTTGTTTATTCTTCTGATGACTTGGAATGAGTATAAATAGAAATTGTTTTCTACAAATAGCCTGGTTTACATTTTGCTTTTGTAAGGTAACAATTTTTGAGGAATTTGAAAGGATATCTTTCCCTCTCAGATTGATATTTATGATGGTGAATTCTAAGGCTCTCTCCTTTCCTCTCAGTTCTTACCTAGCCCTCAAGGATTGAATGGACCTTGCCTCAGGCATTTGACTCTTCAGGCTTTGATTTTGAAAGTTTCAAAGCACTTTCCCCTAGTGATCACTTTCTCTTTTAGAAGTGGGAGTCTTCCCATTCTGGAAAATATTTTTCATTTGAATTCTTTCTTTTATCTTTCTTCATAGGAAGTAGAATTTGTTTCTAGAGCCACAGACAATTTTGTTTGTTCCAGGTTATAATCTGGAATTTTTTCAATGTAAATTAAATTATGTTTTATTGGGTTTTGGAGGGATAACAAGCTTGTTGTTGTTGAAACTAGCTTATTGTCATCGTACTATTAGGAAATTTCTGAATTGATTGAAATGGTGTACTTCTTAAAAGTCTGAATGCTACTGTAGGTATAATTACTTGCTAATGTGATACGTGGAAAAACCATTGGTACTGCTTTCATGATTTGATTTCACATCTTTAGCTGAACTATTATGTTGTTTAAGAACAGTATATTAAGCCAATAGATCATTGTTGCTTCAATGCTGTACATTCACAAATTGCATTAATATTTGTATATTAATGCAGTCACACATGGAGCAATCTCTAGAAAAGATGAGACCTAAGATACTTGTAGTATCTTGCTTTTGCAGTTGAAAAGCACAGAGGTCTTGGGGCAGCTAAATGGCCCTGAAGTCAGGAGGACCTGAGTTCAAATCTGGCCTGAGACATTTGACACTTACTAGCTGTGTGTCCCTGGGCAGGTCTGATTGCCTCACCAAAAAGCACAAAAAAAAAGGTAAGGAAAAGCACAGAGGTCTCCTGCTACTACAGACAGACCCAGATTGAAGACATTTTAAGAATATTAGGCTGGAAAGACTGGAAGAGTGTACAATCTAAGGCCTCTGATGTTAAGGCAAGTGAAGTAACTTGGGAAGTTTTTCTAATCTTGCCTGAAAATTTTGACCATGGAGATATACCCTTTAAGGGACAATAAGAAGTTATTCTTGGGAATTTCAGACTCTTCCATCCTTTGGGGATGAGGAACTGTTTGAAGAGGCAGTAACCCTTCTTTCTAATCAAAGGAGGCATTTCTACAGAGAGATTGAACGTTACAATGAAACTATCCATGAGGAAGGTGGAAGCCTTACCCCAAGTAGTATTCAGATACCATTTCGGAAAGTTATGCTGACTCAGTGACCCAAAGTTCCCCACCCTGCTTGTCAATCAATGTTGGGGAAGGATCGGTTGGGGAAAGTATCACCCAGTTTGCAACTTTTTGCATTGCCTGCCATTTGTCACATACTTATGATGTTTGTACCCCTACTTGCAACATCCTGTATCTGCTACCTTGGGGAGGAGTTGAGATGCAATGGCCCATCCCCTTTTACTGACATGGACCCATACAATTTGTCTTTATCTCATTAAAAAAACTTAGCAATAAAAGCTGGCTCCATCTAACGTCTTGCTATTTTGACATATTTTTAATAAACTCCTTTTAATTAACTGTTTTCAAAATATAAAAATCTGGCTCCCCTTGTATTCAGGGTGAAATTCAGTGCCAATGCTAAGGAAAGTGACTGCTCCCAGTTTGTTAAGCAACTGACATGCATTGCTTAACAAATCAATATGCTTTGCAGCCCAAACCTTTGCTTCCTCAGTCCTTTTAATCTTTTGCCCTCCACAGTTTTTGGCAAAGTCAGCTAGGTTGAGTCTAGACTGTGGCCCTGGGATTGACAGTCTTCCAGAAAAACTCCCTAGAGCACTCTGGTTAATCTTTAACTGAGGGACTTTTTCATGAAGACTGCCTCCAAAGGTTGGACTCCTCTCGATCCCTTTTTCTTCTGATATTTGGGAAAGTTTCCATTTGAGTTTGGGGTTAAGGTTACATTTTAGGATTAAGTTTAAATTAAGTTTAAATTTAAGTTAGTTTTCCCCAGGAGATGAGTCTCCAGAAGAGGAAAATTTAGGGTTTAGTTTAGCATTAAGTTAAAGTTAAAATTCAAATTAAGGATTAGGTTCTCCCCTGGGGAAAGATTATGGGTTCCAGTGGTAATTAGTAGAACCAATAGTTAGATTACTGCTCCAGAAGTTGAATCATATCAGTCTCGACATTCTCACTACAAACAAACCAGAAGTACAGATGAGGTTATTAATAGCTAATATTTACATAACATCTACTATGTGCCAGGCATTGTGTTAAGCACTTTATAATTATTTGATTTAATCCTCACAACAGGTCCATGAGGGGGGTGCTATTTTTATAACTGTTTTACAGATGAGAAAAACCAAGGCAAACAGAGGTTAAGTGACTTGCCCAAAGTCACATAGCTAGTAAGTGACTGAGGCTGGATTTAAACTCAGGTCTTCCTACTTCAGGACCAACACTGTATCCACTGCACCACCTGGCTGCCCCTAAGTTGTTCCTAAATGGAAGTATGACTCAACATATTCATTGAAGAGTCAAAGAAAGGAACTGGCAGATTAGTTTTTTTTATTATTTTAGTAGTTTTTAAATTTTTATATTTTATTAGTTTTAATTAGTTTTATCATACACTCCAAAGCAAAAAGGGATATTAATTATTTCATAGTATATTTGGTCATCTCATATTATGATATTAGTAGTAAGTATTGGGTGGGAGGAAGACCACCATGAAAATAAGTATAGTCTATGCATCAAGATTGGTTGAAGAAGATGAAGAGGTAGAGAAATTCAATGAAGAATTCAACCAGACCCTCCAAATCAAATTAATATGCACTTTGATACTTGGTGGTTTTATTGTAAAGATGGAAATAGATGAGGATAGTGAAATGTATCAGAAAGAATGGCTCAAGAAGAAGGAATAAGAGAGTCTAACTACTCAGAGGCTACTCAAAGGTCTCTCACACCTTTATGTAATGAACACTTTTTTTTTGAGATAAGGATTGGTAGGCACAGGACACGGTGAGCACCAAATAAATCATTAAAAATTAAATTGGTTGTATCTTAATATATAGGAAAAGACTGGTTATTGTAATGGAAGTCAATAGTCCATTTTTATATAGGACATTGCATTTAATCCTCATAGTAACCCTACAAAATAGGTGCTATTATCATCTCCATTTTACAGATGAGGAAACTGAGGCTTATATAACTTCCATGATTTGCCTAAAAGGGACTTCAGAGACCATCTAGTTCAATCCCCTTAACTTTAAAGATAAAGAAACTAAGGCCCAGGAAGAGTAAGTTACTTGCCCAAGGTCCTACAGCTAGTAAGTATTGGGGGAGGATTTGATACTGATCTGGTACAATGGAAATATCCCTTGATTTGGAGGCAGAGGACCTGGATTCAAATCCTGCCTCTCATGCTTACTATGACCTTGGGAAATCCCTTCACTACTCTTGGTTGGAACCAGAGGTTCCCAAACTTGTTTGGCCTACCACCCCCTTTGCAAAAAAAAAAAAAATTACTCAGCATCCCCCTTGAAATTTACTTCCTTTAACCTTTTAACATTTTTTTATTTGCATTGTTCCAAAAAATATAAAATATTTTCAAATGACACATTTTAAATTTAATACTTTATTATAAATTTGTGAGTTTTTTCCCTGCACTGAAATTTTAATGATGCAATATTGCATCATGTCACCATATAGTATCGTATTATAAACAAATTATTACACACATATATTCCTGCCAATGCATGCTGGACTCCTGACAATGTGCAACATGCTCACCTGCCAACACTTGCTTGTTAAGACCTGTTGGTGGATTTGACCACTGATTGGTTATAACTTGCATTTTGTGCACTTATCTGGAAAATAATGTAATCACTATGGCTAACTCTGTTACACAACAGATGAAACATGTATGAATGTTTTTTCAAAATTTTCTTCTCTTCTTTCCTTATGCCTCCCCCACCCCCTTATTTTTATTCAATACTCCCCAATTGCACCTGAGGCTACTACTGCCCCCCCATGGTTCCAGTGCTCCCAGGGTGTGGTATCACCCACTCTGGGAACCTTTGGGTTAGACAATCTCTAAATTCCCTTCTTTGATTACAAACCTAATACCCTTTCCACTATGCCATGCTGAGAGGAATGTTTATTCTTGCCCCAAGTTGAGCACCAGACAGATTCCTTCCCACCCCAAATATGAGAAAAGAAGTGCTTTCTCCCAGAGTTATTGGGGTCAGTGTACTTTTTGAACATCTACAGAGTGCTATGACTGTTCTCCAGGGCCAATAGAGAACAAGAGACAGTAAAAAATTAGATCTGTCCTGTCAGTCAAACAGTATGGGTCTCACCATTCTGGAAAGTAATCTGGAATTGTACCCTCAAAGTCACTAAACTATGTATACACTTGGACCCAGAGATACCATCATTAGGTGTATACTCCAAAGAGATTAAAAAAAGAGAATGAAAGGATTGTGGAAGCATACCCAATAAAGCAATCGTATACTGGTAAATGTTTAACAATTAGCTCAACAGAGAAGAAGAAAAAAGCACACATGGCACACTTTTAAATTTAATCTGTAGTTCAAAACTAGCCTCAGACACTTACTATGTGGTCCTGAGCAAGTCACTCTACCCTGTTTGTCTCAGTTTCCTCATCTATAAAATCAGCTGGAGAAGGAAATGGCAAACCACTTCAGTATCTTTGCCATGAAAACCCCAAATTTGGTCATAAAAAGTTGGACACAATTGAAAAATGAACAACAAAAACAACAACATTTAGGCTAATGGCATCTGATAGTACAGGGGAAAGGTCAGACCCACACAGAGGTGATTATTTGTGTTCCTTTCTGTGTTTATGTCAGTAGCTGCCTTATGTATTTAACCTTGTAAAACCCTAAGCCCTACCAGTATAAGTCCTGTCTATGATGCTGGCAAGGCTCAGGGGTACCCTAAAATGTTGGTGTGTGGGTCTTGGTGTCGTCTTGAAAGAATTCGCTCAGGCTGTCTCCAAATCAAGTAAAGGCACTTATTGTGGATACACACAACACACCTTAAGGGAGACCCCAAATTAAGGGGGGTGACAGCCCCCTAAGGAAGGCAGCAAAGGGAGAGGCCCTCCCAAGGGAGATGATCTCTTAAGGGAGATAGCTCCTTAAGAAAGAGGGCCACTTCAAGGAGACTGCTTCTTAAGGGACACACCCACTAACCAGGAGAAGCTAAGGATTCTTGTAGAGGAAAACCTTCCATGGGTGGGGATCAAACAAGATAATATTTGTAAAGTGCTTTGCAAATCTTAAAACACTATGTAAATACTAGACATTATTTTTATCATCATTATTATTATATTAGAATGAGGCAGACAGAAGTTAGAAGGTTGGTTATTTCTCCTTTCTTTCTCCTACTTCACTTTCCTCTCCTTGGATTTCCAATATCCAAAATGTCAGGTTTTCTCTCAGTACTTGAATTACTAGTATGTTGTTAGTGAGAGATTCCAGATTCTTCACTTGATGTATTAAGTTCCAAAATGACTTTGGTAAAAGCCTTCTTTGCCTAGGATCCAGCCTCTTTTAGGACAAATAGATTGCATCTTCTTTCTGCTGATTTCAAAGGTGTCTTGAAATGCTCATTATGATTGATCCCCTAATTCACTAGTGCTCACCAGCAGCAACCTTAGCCAAATTTCAGGCATAGTTGCTTTTCACTTTCAAATAGAAAACTTTGTTTTCTGCTTAATGATGCATTAGGAAACAAAAATTTTCCCAATAGAGTAAGTACATCATTGCAGATATCTCTTTACATGGCTTGAATTTCTTGTCTATTCTGAGACCACCTGCTGATTTTCTCAGCACCTTCGATCTTTCATGAATACTTGAGACAACCTTCCAAGATGACCTTTGGCTTCCTACATTCTTGGAAGCTGGGAGAGACAATTCCTCCCCAATTGGATATTCGGTTCCTTGCTTTGTTATAGACTTCATTCGGGCTGCCATGTCACCATACTGGCCAGCTCAGCCAATTTGGCCTCAGCACCAGCTCATTTTTATTCTTTACTGAGATTCTTAGTCTTTCTCTTGGTTCCTGGAGGTCTGAGACACTCATTCATTGACAGTATTTCAGCAACATATGGGGTTATCAAACTCTACCTCCCCTTTTCCTTCTCCTTTCCCCAAATCCTTCCTACTGCAACCCTTCTCTCACCTCGCCCTTTGCTGAAGTCAAATCCAACTCTTCCTACTTAAAAAAAATGCATTACATTTTTCTATAAAATATTTTACTTGCTTTTTAATTTCTTTGAGTAACCTCCTTTCCTTAAGGCTATTTTCTAAGACTCATAAAAAAGCTTTTTTCTGCTATTGGGGGCAGAGTCAAGATGGCAGAGTGAAAGCAGTGATTTGCTTGAGCTCTCCCCCAAACCTCTCCAAATACCTGTTAAAAATGGCTCTAAACAAATTCTAAAGCAGCAGAACCCACAAAAAGACAGAGTGAAACAAATTTCCAGCCCAAGACAACCTGGATGGCTGATCAGAAAGGTATATC
>NW_020954615.1:3405594-3412997 GCF_900497805.2 Vombatus ursinus
CGCAGTTCCGCATGGGCGTGCAGGCCGCAGCTTACCTGGAGCAGGCCTCAGAGGACTGAATCACGGGCAGCTGTGGCGGTTTCCAGACTTCTCAACCCATGAACACCAAAGACAACTTAGAAGGTCAGTGGGAAAAGTCTATGACTGCGGTGAGAGAAGGAGCTAGGTCTCAGTCGCAAGTCCTGAGAGTGGGCCGTGGCTGCCTCCTGAGCTTCTGGCCCACAGACTGAGGGGGAATCGAGTGGCTGATCAGAGGGCGATTGCACGAATCTCTTGCTTTGTCCGTGCGTGGATCTGGGTCACAGTTCTGAGGGGCGAGAAGGAGTGCTGGTGTGGTGGAGCTTGTTGTGGCAGTGGAGAGGAAACACCTTGCCCTTTGATTATAGCACCTTGGAAGAACTGAAAATTTACAGGTCCCTAGAAGTAGCTCTGAAAACAGCTGCACAAAACCCCTGAAGCTTGGGGACAGTGCATTCTCCACATTGGAAACAGACTTTTACCTTAACAAAGAATTTAAAACTCAAATAATTGGCTGGGATCATGAGTAAGCAGCGCAAAAAGAGTCAGACTATATTATCTTACTTTGGTGACAAAGAAGATCATAACATACAACCAGAAGAAGACAACAAAGCCAAAGCTCCTACATCCAAAGCCTCTAAGAAAAATATGAATCAGTCCCAGGCATTGGAAGAGCTCAAAAGGGAATTTGAGAAGCAAGTAAGAGAAGTAGAGGAAAAACTGGGAAGAGAAGTGAGAGTGATGCAAGAAAATCATGAAAAACAAGTCAACAGCTTGCTAAAGGAGACCCAAAAAATACTGAAGAAAATAACACCTTAAAAAGTAGCCTAATCCAAATGGCAAAACAGGTCCAAAAAGCCAATGAGGAGAAGAATGCCCTAAAAAGCAAAATTGGCCAAATGGAAAAGGAAGTCCAAAAGCTTACTGAAGAAAATACTTCCTTAAAAATTAGAATGGAGCAATTGGAAGCTAGTGACTTTATGAGAAATCAAGACACTGTAAAATAAATCCAAAAGAATGAAAAATTAGAAAACAATGTGAAATATCTCATTGGAAAAACAACTGACCTGGAAAATAGATCCAGGAGAGGGAATTTAAAAATTATTGGACTATCTGAAAGCCATGATCAAAAAAAGAGCCTAGACATCATCTTTCAAGAAATGATCAAAGAAAACTGCCCTGATATTTTAGAACCAGAGGGCAAAATAGAAATTGAAAGAATCCACCAATCTCCTCCTGAAAGAGATCCCCAAAGGAAAAATCCTAGGAATATTGTAGCCAAATTCCAGAGTTCCCAGGTCAAGGAGAAGATATTGCAAGCAGCTAGAAAGAAACAATTCAAGTATTGTGGAAACACAATCAGAATAACACAAGATTTAGCAGCTTCTATATTAAGGGACTACAGGGCATGGAATATAATATTCTGGAGGGCAAAGGAGATAGGATTACAACCAAGAATCACCTACCCAGCAAAACTGAGTATATCAGGGGAAAAAATGGTCATTCAGTGAAATAGAGGATTTTCAAGCATTCTTGATGAAAAGACCAGAGCTGAATAGAAAATTTGACTTTCCAATACAAGACTCAAGTGGAACATGAAGAGGTAAACAGGAAAGAGAAATCATAAGAGACTTATTAAGGTTGAACTGCTTACATTCCTGAATGGAAAGATGATATTTGTAACTCATGAGACCTTTGTTAGTATTAGGATAGTTGGAGGGAAAAATTACATGTATGTATATAGATAGATAGATAGATAGATAGATAGATAGATAGATAGATAGATAGATAGATAGATAGAGGGCACAGGGTAAGTTGAAGGTGAAGGAGTCATATCTGGAGAATAAAATTAAGGGGTAAGAGAGGATTATACTAGGAGAAGGAGAAAGGGAGAGGTAGAACAGGGTAAATCATCTCACCAAAAAAAAAAAACCAAAAAAGAAAAGGCTCTTACAGTGGAGGGGAAAAGGGGGAAGGTGAGAAGGAATGAGTGAATCTTATTCTCATAGGATATGACTTGAGGAGGGAATAACATACACACTCGATTGGGTATGGAAATCTGTCTTACCCTACAGAAAAATAGGGGGGAAATGGGACAAGAGAGTAGGGAGATGATAGAGAGGAGGGCAGATTGGGAAAGAGGGTAATCAGAAGCAAATACTTCTGAGGAGGGACAGGGTCAAAAGAAAGAATAGAATAAATGGGGGAGGGCAGGATGGGATTAAGGGAAATAGAGTTAGTTTTTCACAGCATGTCTACTATGGAAGTGTTTTGCATAACTGCACATGTATAACCTATATTGAGTTGCTTGCCTTTTCAATGAGGGTGGGTGGGGAGGGAGGGAGAAAATTTGGAACCCAAAGTTTTAAAAACACATGTTTAAAAAAAATGTTTTCACATGCAACTAGGAAATAAGAAATACAGAAAATGGGGTACAGAAATCTATCCTGCCCTACAGGAAAATAGAAGGGGAAGGGGATAAGAGAAGGGGGGGAGAGATAGAAGGGAAGGCAGACTAAGGGAAGGGGTATGCAGAATGCATGCCATCTTGGGGTGGGGGAAGGGGTGAGATGGGTGAAAATTTGGAACTCAAAATCTTGTGGAAGTATATGTTGAAAACTAAAAATAAATAAATTTATTAATGAAAAACAAAACAAAATAAAATAAAATAAAATAAATTTTAAAAAGCCTATTTCTCCAAGGTTAAGAGAAGGGGGGAAAGTTAAGGGGGTAAAAAAGGAGGAAATAAACATTTATTAAGCACCTACTATGTGCCAGACACTACGCTAAGCACTTTTTACAAATATTATCTCATTTGATCCTTATAACAAACCTGCAAGGTTGGTATGATTATTACCCCCATTTTACAGATGAGGAAATTGAGGCTGACAGAGGTTAAGTGACTACCCCAACCCTTCTTAATTCCAGCTCCTTCCCTCTATTAATTACTTCCAATTTCTTCTGTGTCTAGCTTGCTTTGTATATGTTTGTTTACATGTTGTCTTCCCCATCATATTTTAAGCTCCTTAAGACCAAGGACTGTGTTTTACTTTGTTTTGTATCCCCAGAATTAGCACAGTTCCTGGCGCATAGTAGGCACTCAATAAACGTTTATTGATTGATTGACTTGACCAGAATCACACAGCTAGTAATATCTGAAACTGCATTCAAACTTTACCTGCTTTACCTGCTGCACCACCTAGCTGCCTCTAAAATGTACACAGCAGACCATTTGTCATCCATACTAGCACAGTCCCTCATGGCTGTGACAGACACAGTGCAGATCCCAACCCATCTATGCCTCCTCCTCATCTTGGCTGACTCTTACTCGTCCACACCCCGAAGAGGTTCTACCAACGTACTAGAGAACATTTCAGTTTTTAAACATTCCATAAGAAGGCAGCACTGAGCCTGTGCACCAATTATTGCTGGACAGCTCCTTTCCTGATGGAATGTACATGGAGCACAACAGGATAAAAACACTAAAATTTTTATTTTACTAATTTGCTTAACAATGAACAAGCTTATCTGAAAACACTGCATTTTCTTCAGATATGGCTTTTCCAGTTAAATGGACCAAAAAAAAACCTACTGGAAAAATTGAAAAGGAAGAAAGTAGATCTATCTCTGATAACTCATAGACTTCACTGAAAAAATAACTTGATGTTTGTATGAACCAGAGCCAGATTTTTAGACAAGTTAAAAAGATGTGCATTGCCCCCAAATCTATGTGCTGGTGGAAAATCCCTTTCATTCAATTTCCTCAGTTTGCACTTTTCTTCCCTGTGAATGTTTCTGTATTAAAGCATACTGAAAGGGAATAAATTATCATTTTGAAATGAAACATGTATTTCATTACATATACATAGATAAATAGATTTCATTTCATATATCTATATCTGTATCTCTCTCTCTATATGTGTGTGTATACATTTTTAATTTGTTTTTTTTCTGGAATAATTAGCCAGGAACAAAACTGAAGCTCGAGAGTCTATAGTTGGCAGACTCCAGACATAATCATCTTATTTTTTACAATTAGGAGTTTCATAATTAGGCCTGTCTCCAGTCTGCAGTGAGGCATGTCTCCCTTTCTCCCAGATCTTTCAACATTCACCAACAGCCATCTCACTGGCTCTGCAGCTGGGTAGACAAGGTGGACTCAAGCTAAGCTTGGGGATACTGCAAAGAGCATGCTGCATTTGGAGCCAAAGGACAGGAGTTCGAATTCCGCCTCTGCCACTAACTCCTGTGCAGCTTTGGGGAAGATGCTTTTCCTCTCTGGGCCTCAGTTTCCTTCTTTATATGAAGAGGGGGAATCGAAAGAGCTGGAATTTCTTGGGGCAGCAGCCAGCACCCCCTGCACCCCCTGCCAGGCTGGGGCCAGCGCGCCGCGGAGGCGTCTGGGAAATAGAGGACTCGAGGCGCGGAGGATTCTGGGCATTGTAGTTCGCGGGCCGTCTGCGCACGCGTACTTCCTCAGGGAGATGGAGCGCCGGCCGCCTTCGTTGGCTCGTAGCCGGCTCCGCTCGCTCGGAAGGTGAGTCCGGACCCGCGGGGGTAGTACGTGTTAGTATAGGTGTGTTCGTGCGTGTGTGTCGTGTGTGCAAGCTACGTGTCTCTTCAGGGGTGAGCGCGCTTCTTGTGTCTGCGTGCTGGACTGTGTGCGCGCGCACCTGTGGTTGCCTGAGCGGGGGCGCGCCTGGGAAGGCGGGGCCGAGAGCTGGCGCATGCGCAGCTTTGGCAGGCTTGTGCTGCTGTAATCTCTTTCCCCGGCGTGGGCAGCCAGAGCCCCTCCGTATGTGGTTCCCATTGCAGAGCACATGGAGCCGCCCACGTGATCTGCCGGCAAGAGCGTTGGGGTTGCCGTGGGGGATACAGTAATACGTAGCATATGCAGAATGCCATGGGCAGACAAATGTGTTAAGTTGTTCCATGTTTCCTCCGCTGGCCCTGGGAGATGATTTCAACTCTTCCCCTTTCAATGAAATTTCCTTTAATCAAAGCATACATCAGACGTGACCAGAGGGGGTGCTCATCAAGCTTATTAATTAACAGAATCAGTTGCAGATTTATCGTTTCTCAATTTTATTTTTTACTCTTGTAGCAGTCTAGTTTTCTCATGTCTTGTTATGAGTATTATTTAATGCTGCCATGATTGTAAACTTCATTTAGCATTTCATTTTCAGTCAGGCTCACCGTCCTCTGATTTGTAGGCTTTGTTCTCTTTCCTTTTTTTAAAATTGGAACAACATCGTTCAGTCTTCAGTCTCACAGTACTTGTCCCATTTCCATGATCTTTTGCACACTGGATGTTACTCAGCAGTCACAGCTGCCAGGTCTTTCAGGACCCAAGGGAATCATCAAGTCCCTGAGCCAGGAGACTTGAGGGGGAGCTAAGAGCTCTTGTCTTGAGTGTCAACTCCAGTCCTCATTTTTTGTTCTGTCATTTCCAATGTAAAGGTCGTTGTAATTTGTAAAGAAAACTGATACAGAATAAGAAGGAACAGACCTGCCTTCTTTCTCCTGTCACTTATCATTGTCCCTTCCACCACAGACACAAGTTCTAACCCTTTTTTAACCCTGCTTTTTCTCCCAGTATTGCTTTTAAATAAACCCTTTTTGTTGTCCTTAGTACCATTCCCCCTTGAGACTAGTACATTCCCTCAGTTTATTATCTCCACTTTATCCTGTATATATCTTTTATGTACATTATTGTTTGCATGTTGTCTTCATCGTTAGACTGAAAGCTCCTTGAGAGCAGACTATCTTTTGCCTTGGCACATGGTAGGTTCTTATTAAATGCTTATTGACTCACTGACTCATCAGCCTTAGCTTATTGTAAGTTTTAGCAATCTTTCCACTATTTCTACAGCACTGTGCCACAGTCATATTTATCCTTCATTACTTGATGTTCCCTGCATATCCAACCCTTGTCTTTGCCCTGAGCTCCAGTCTCACTTAACTAACTTCCTTTGGATGTCCTAGAAGCATTTCAAACTCAATTTAATCAAAATAAAATTTATCCTCTTTTCCCAGTTTTCCTATTATTGTTGAGAATTCTGCCATCCTCACAAGTTACACAGGCATTAAACTTCAGTATCATCCCGGACTCCTTATGCTCATTTACCCCATGTAGCCAGTCGTTTGCCAGATATGTTATTTCCACCTTCACAATATCTTATATACATGCCCTTCCTTCCACTAACACAGCCACCACCCTAGTTTGGGCCCATATTACCTCTCAAATGAACACTCTTGTTCCAATTGGGCTCTCTTCCTCCAGTCTCTCATCACTCTAATTCATCCTCCATTCAGCTGCCAAAGTGCTTCTCTTAAAACTTAGATCTGACCATGTCATCTCCCTACTCAATGAGCTCCCTCTTACCTTCAGGATCAAATATAAACTCCTTTGTTTGGCATTTAAAGCTCTTCATGCCTTGGTCCTTTTCTGCTTTTCCAGTCTTTTAACACTTTACTTTCCTACGCATAGAAACATTGCCCTTCTTACACCTCATTAGAATCCATCCCTCAACATTTCCATGGCATATTCTACTTCCTCACTTCTTTCCAGTCTTCATTAGAGCACAGTTTAAATCCCACCTACTTCTGGAGGCCTTTCCGAGTTTCACCAAATGAAAATGCCTTCCCCCTCAGAGTGTGTATAGTGTATCTATCTAGTTTTTTTATATGTTGTCTCCCTAATTAGAATGTAAACTCTCTGAGGGCAAGGACTATGTTTTTTGTCTATCTTTGTATCCCCATTGCTGAATACAGTGCCTGGCACAAAGTAAGTTCTTAATAAATACTTCTTGATTTGACCTGACTTGTCCATTTCTTTTTAAAATTTAATTTGGTTGATGAATTTCCCATGACTCCACATTGCTTTCTTCAAACAAATCCCATTTTTTGTCCTCATTGAAATTGTTTACCTTTGTGTCTTTAGAATTTCATTCTTCAACATCTCCCATCCCCTTTGGGCTGACCAGTATGGTTCTGTGCCACCAAAAGTGCAGCACAGGGCGAAGCCTGGCCCTGTCACAAAGCCCCAGTTAAGAACCAAAACTGAAGAGATGAATAAGTCAGAGAAAACACTGGGTAGGATCAAAAATTATTGCAACTATAGAGATCCCTCAAAAGAATTGCAGTCAGAGGCTCAAAGGAAGACATTATTTTCACCAAGAACCACATGAATACCTAGAAGAAATGAAGCAACAGGTTAAAAAAAAAAAAAGAAAGAAAGAAACAAAAGCTCTGGAGGAAAGGATTGGAAGGAGAATGAACAGCTTAGAAGACAGACCCAGTCCCTCAGCCTCAGAGCCTAGGCATCATCCTGTACTCCTCTCTCTCTCTCTCTCTCTCTCTCTCTCTCTCTCTCTCTCTCTCTC
>NW_020954615.1:3413007-3453285 GCF_900497805.2 Vombatus ursinus
CTCTGCAAAGTTTCTGGTAGATTTCACCTCTGCAGCCTCTCTCCTAGATTTCACCTCTGCAAAGTTTCTGGTAGATTTCACCTCTGCAGCCTGTCTCCTGGATTTCACCTCTGCAGCCTCTCTTGTAGATTTCACCTCTGCAGAATCTTTTAGATTTCTCTTCTGCAGCCTCTCTCCTAGACTTCACCTCTGCAGCATCTCTCCTAGATTTCACCTCTGCAAAGTTTCTGGTAGATTTCACCTCTGCAGCCTCTCTCCTAGATTTCACCTCAGCACCCTCTCTCTTAGATTTCACCCCTGCAACCTCTCTTGTAGATTTAACCTCTGCAGAATCTCTTAGATTTCTCCTCTGCAACATTTCTCCTAGACTTCACCTGTGCAGCCTCTTTTGTGGATTTCACCTCTGGAGCATCTCTCCAATATGCCCCCCTTTTCTCCTCTGACACTGCTCCCTCCCTGGTGAAGGTCCTCATAACTTCATGCCTGGACTCCTCTTCCCACTCCAGCCCATCCTCCATTCAGCCACTAAAGTGATTTTCCTAATATATCCAATCATGTCAATCCCTCCCCCTCACTCAGTAAACTCCATTGATTCTTTCTTGCCTCCAGGAGCAAATATAAAAATGCTGTTTGGCATTCAAAACCCTTTATTACCTAGCCCCCAGCTACCTTTCCAGTCTTCTTACACCTTACTCCCTAACATGTACGGTTTGATTGAATAACACTAGCCTCCTGGCTATTTCACAAAGAAGACACTCCATCTCTCAGCTCTGGACATTCTCTCTGGCTGACCTCCATTCCTGGAATGCTTTACCTCCTCCACTCTGACTACTGACCTCCCTGGCTTCCTTTAGTTCCAGTTAAAATCTTATCTCCTACAGGAAGCCTTTCCCTACCCCTCTTAATTCCAGTACCTTCCCTCTATTAATTATTTCCTATTTATCTGGTATATAGCTTGCTTTGTATATGTTTGTTTGCATGTTGTTTCCCTTATTAAATTGTAACCTCCTTAAGGGCAGGAACTGTCTTTTGCCTTTTTTTTTTTAATTTCCATCACTTAGCACAATGCGTGGCACATAATAAGCATTTAACAAATGTTTATGAATTGATTGATTACCCAAGAAATGGACTCCTTGAAAACTAAAATAAGCCAAACAGAAGTCAGTGATTTTTAGGAGACAGCAAGAAATCTTGGGAAAAAATCAAATGATTAGATGAAAATATAAGCTATCTGATATCAAAAACAACTGACCTGGTCAAGGAAAGATGATTTAATAGTCATTGAACTCCCTGAAAACCATAATAATAATTTTAAAAAAAGATTAGACACTATATATCAAGAAATCATAAGTGAAAACTGATTAGATCCAAAGGGGAACATAAAGGTAGAAAGAATCTATCAATCACCTACAAAAAGAAACTCTGGAAGGAAAAGTCTCCGGAATGTCATAACCAATATCCAGAGCTCCTACATGAAAGAAGAAAAGTATAGCAACTGTCCAGAAAGAAACAATTTAAGTATCACAGAATTACAATTAGGATCACATAGGACCTGAAAGTCTCTACCTTAATGAGCAGAGACCTTGGAATACAATATTGGAGGAAAAAAGAAAAACAAAACTATTAATATTTAAATATGAAAAACCCACAAGAATATGGGGAAAACAAGGACTTTCAACCAAGAATACTTTACTCTGAAAAGTCGAGTATAATCTTATAGGGGTAAAAATGGATCTTAAGTGGAATAGAGGATTTTCAAACATTTTTAATCAAAAGACTGCAACTAAATACGAACTTTGCAATTCAAATACAGGAGTCCAGAGAAACCCAGAAAAGTTAAATTATTTGAGTAATGAGATGATAATAGTGCTAACATTCTATTACAAGGAGAAGAAACAAGTGTACCTTTAGAACCTTAATGTCTTCAAAGGGTATTGAGGAAATTGAATAAGAAAAAGCTTCTTAAGTGAATTGGTTCTTTCTGTGGGTCTAAGGAAGGGAAAGAGAAAGACAACACACTGGTGTATTTCTAATAATTGTCATCCATGAGAAGAAGAGTATACAAATGTAGAGGAAAGGGTACAGACAGTGAATATCAGAACCTCAGGCTTACCTAAAGTCGAAAAGGGAGGTTTGGATACACAAAGACTCACAAATAGTTTGATTATAGAAATTCCCCAAACTCCACAGGGCAACAAGTGAGGAGGTTGGTTAAGACAGGAGAATGATTCCAAGTCATAAGCACTTATTAAGCACTTACTGTATGTCAAGCACTGTGCTAAGTGCTGGGGATGTTGTTGTTGTTTGTCCATTGTTTTCGAAGAGGACCAATGATATCAGGAAAGTGATGTCTTGACTTTCAAGTAAATTGGATTTGAGTGAGGCAGACCTGTGCAGTCACTAGCCTCACTCTCTCCTCTGGAGCCATCTGGGTCCAGTGGCAAGATATAGATTAGGACGACTGGAGATGGCCCCGGATGCAGTGGGAGACCTTGGCCTTTTTAAGTTAAGATCTTTTCCAGGTCTCAGTGTGTCTGAGGCAACACCCATTCAGTGATTGAGGATAGGTACATTCTCAATGGAAAGAAAGACTGAGATAGCATGGCTTTCATGGGGAATGATGAAGCAACAGACCTATATAAAGAAAAATGATAACGATAAGGTTTAATAGACTAGGATTAGTTTTAAATGACATTGAAAAGTTGGGAGTTCATCTTGTAGACATTAAGGAGATGTTAAAAGCATTGTGTTATAAGAAGAAATTACAGTTTTTAGCAGAATTAAATGGTATTAAATTACTATTCAAAAAAGGTTAAGCTATTGATGGCATACCAGATGGATGGAACTGGAACCTTTGGTAAGTTAGGAAGTTATTACAATAATTCAAGAGTGAGGTAATAAGGGCCTCAATTAGGGTAGTAGCAGAGAACACTTCCTAAAATGTTATCCCCTCATGATCCCAGATAGCCTTCTCTGGCATAGCTAAGAAATACTGAAAACCAAAGGAGAGATTAACAAAATTGAAATTAAGAGAACTATCGAACTAATAAATAAAACTAAGAGCTGGTTTTATGAAAAAAAACCAGTAAAATAGATCAACCTTTAATTAACTTAATTAAAAAAAGAAAGAAGAAAATCAGATTACCAGAATCAAAAATGAAAAGGGTGAATTCACCACCAATGAAGAGAAAATTAAAACAATAATTGAGAAATAGTTTGCCCAACTGTATGCCAGTAAATTTGACAATCTTAGTGAAATGGGTGAATATTTACAAAAATATAAATTGCCCAGATTAACAGAAGAGGAAGTAAAATACTTAAATAACCCCATCTCAGAAAAAGAAATTGAACAAGCCATCAATGAACTCCCTGGGAAGAAATCTCCAGGGCCAGATGGATTTACAAGCGAATTCTATCAAACATTTAAAGAACAATTAAATTCAGTACTATATAGACTATTTGGGAAAATAGGCAAAGAAGGACTCTTACCAAATTCTTTTTTATGATACAAATATGGTGCTGATACCTAAACCAGGAAGAGTCAAAACAGAGAAAGAAAATTATAGACCAATTTCCCTAATGAATATAGATGCAAGAAATTTAAATAAAATATTAGCAAATAAATTACAGCAACTTATCATGAGAATAATACACTACAACCAGGTAGGATTTATACCAGGAATGCAGGGCTGGTTCAATATTAGGAAAACTATCAGCATAATTGATCCTATCAATAACAAAACTAACAGAAACCACATGATTATTTCAATAGATGCAGAAAAAGCTTTTGACAAAATACAACACCCATTCCTATTAAAAAACACTAGAGAGCATAGGAATAAATGGAGTCTTCCTTAAAATGATAAGTAGCATCTACCTAAAACCTTCAGCAAGCATTATATGCAATGGGGATAGGCTAGAAGCATTCCCAGTAAGATTGGGGGTGAAACAAGGATGTCCATTATCACTGCTGTTGTTCAATATGGTACTAGAAAAGTTAGCTTTAGCAATAAGAGACTAAAAAGAAATTGAAGATATTAGAATAGGCAAAGAAGAAACAAAGCTATCACTCTTTGCGGATGATATGATGATATACTTCAAGAACCCTAGAGAATCAAGTAAAAAACTACTTGAAATAATAAACAACTTTAGCAAAGTTGCAAGTTAGAAAATAAACTCACATAAATCATCGGCATTTCTATATATTACCAACAAAGCCCAACAGCAAGAAATAGAAAGAGAAATTCCATTTAAAGTTACTGTAGATATTATAAAATATTTAGGAGTCTACCTGCCTAAACAAACCCAGGAACTATATGAGCACAATTGCAAAACACTTCACACAAATAAAGTCAGATCTAAACAATTGGAAAAACATCAGTTGCTCATGGGTAGGCCAAGCTAATACAATAAAAATGACAATTCTACCTAAGTTAATTTACTTATTCAGTGCCATACCAATCAAACTACCAAAAATCATTTTATAGAACTAGAAAAAAATAATAAGATTCATTTGGAAGAACAGAAGGTCCAGAATAAAAAGGGAACTAATGAAAAGAAATGCTAGGGAAGGTGGCCTAGCCACACCAGATCTTAAGTTGTATTATAAAGCAGCAATCATCAAAACTACTTGGTACTGGCTAAGAAATAGAGAGGCAGATCAGTGGAGTAGGTTAGGTATGTAAGACACAGCAGTCAATGACTATAGTAATCTACTGTTTGATAAACCCGAAGACTCCAGCTTCTGGGATAAAAACTCAATATTTGACAAAAACTGCTGGCAAAACTGGAAAAGAGTATGGCGGAAACTAGGCCTAGACCAAAATCTTACACCATATACCAGAATAAAGTCAAAATGGGTACACGATTTAGATATAAGGGCTGATACTATAAGCAGACTGGGAGAGCAAGGAATAGTTTACCTGTCAGATTTATGGAGAACAGAAAAAATCATGACCAAACAAGAAATAGAGAACATTATGAAATGCAAAATAGATAATTTTGACTATATTAAATTGAAAAGTTTTTGCACAAACAAAGCCAATGCAACCAAGATTAGGAAGGAAGCAGAAAACTGGGAAAGAATTTTTACAACCACTGTCTCTGACAAGGGTCTCATTTCTAAAATATATAGAGAACTAAGTCAAATTTATAAGAATACAAGTTATTTCCCAATTAATAAATGGTCAAAGGATATAAACAGGAAATTTTTGGATGAAGAAATTAAAGCTATCTATAGTCACATGAAAAAATGCTCTAAATCACTATTGATTAGAGAAATGGAAATCAAAATAACTCTGGGGTAACAAATCACAGCTATCAGATTGATTAACATGACAAAACAGGAAAATGATAAATGTTGGAGAAGATGTGGGAAAATTGGAACACTAATGCATTGTTGGTAGAGTTGTGAAATGATCCAACCATTTTAGAGAACAATTTGGAAGTATGCCCTAAGGGCTATAAAAATGTGCATACTATTTGACCCAGCAATAGCATTTCTAGGGCTATATCCCAAAGAGATCATACAAATGGGAAAAGGACCTACATGTACAAAAATATTTATGGCAGCTCTTTCTGTGGTGGCAAAGAATTGGAAATTGAGGGGATGCCTATCAATTGGGGAATGACTGATCAAGTTGTGGTATATGAATGTAATAGAATACTGTTGTGCTATAAGAAATGATGAGCAGGCTGACTTCAGAAAAGCCTGTAAACACTTGTATGGACTGATGCTAAGTGAAGTGAGCAGAACCAGGAGAACATTGTACACGCTAACAGCCACATTGTGTGATGACTAACTTTCATAGACTTAGCCCTTCTCAGCAATGCAAAGATCTCCAAAAGTCTCATGATGGAAAATGTTATCCACATCCACAGAAAGAACTATGGCATCTGAATGCAGATTGAAGTATACTGTTTGCTCTTTTTTTTCTTCTGTTTTGTTTTGTTTCCTCTTTCTTGTGGTTCCTCCTCTTGATTCTAATTTTTTCCTTACAACATGACTAATGTGAAAATATGTTTAATAGGAATTTATATGTAGAGCCTATATCAGATTGTATGCCATCTTGGGGAGGGATTTGGAGAGGGAGGGGGGAAAATTTAAAACTCAAAAGCTTATGGAAGGGATTGTTCAAAACTAAAAATAAATTAATTTTTAAAAGATTCGAAAATAATAATAATAATAATTCCTGCTTTAGATAATTACTAGCTATGTAAAGCCAGAGAATTCATTTGACTTCTCTAAACTTGTTTATATATAAATATATGTATATGTATGCATATATGTATACACATACACACATATCTGTATACATATATACACATATATAAATATAGGTATGTATACATACATACATATATGCACACATGCATACACATATAATAGCACCTACCTCTTAGGGTTGTCATGAGGGTCCAATGAGTTAATATACGTAAAGCACTTTGCAAATCTTAAAGTGCTATATAAATATCATCTCTTGGGGCACTATCATTCCCCTCTCATTCTACGTAACCTCTTTTTTTGGTCATTCTTACCACCTAGTCTTTTCATTGTCTTTGGTCATGTTAACTTTGGTACAGACACCACTCACTTTTCTCACTCTTCCTCTTATACTGCCATCCTTCATATGTGAAAGATGGCAAATTCATATATTCCCTGTAATTTTTGTATTCACTTTTGCTACCTTCGCAGTACAGCTTCTCAGTTTTCCTAGCATAGAGAAGATCTGGTATGTGTATTTTTTAAAAAATTCTTTGCAATCATATTTAAGGTGCTATCTCTAAAACCAAGACATCATTTCAGATTTTGGTAATGGAAATATTTACACAGGATTTTCCCTGTACTCTAAAAGTTTAGAGCACTTTGATTAACAAAATAACAAGGAAACCAGGAGAGACATTAGAGATAAGCAATAGTCATCCCAAGAATATTCTCACTAAAGAAAGAGGTCACCAGTGTAGCCATTTTGGAAAAAAAAATTAGTTTGACACCAATTTTTGCTATGTAACAGAAAGTTCTTTTAGAAAAGAGATTACATAAATTTCTTATACACAGAAAAACTTCAAATAGAATTCAGACATTAAATATTAGGAAAAGACAAGAGGGTTTTCTTATAAATGCAATGAATATGGAAAAAGTCTTTAGTGACTGCTCAGCCTTTACTCAACATTATATAATTCATTCTGGGAAAGAAACTGTATAAATGTAATGATAGTGGAAAAACTTTTAACCAGAGCTCATCCACTGATAATCATCAGAGAATTCATGCTGGAGAGAAATCTTATGTGTGTAATGACTATGTGAAAGCATTTATTCAGAGTGATCCCTTACTGAACATTTGTGCATTTTTACTGAAGAAAAACGTATGAATGTATTAAATGTGGAAAATGGTCATTTGCAAGACATCTTATTGAACATTAGTTCATTCACATCGAAGAGAACCCCTATAAATGTAATGAGTGATTTCTGTCCAAGCATCAGAGAAAAAGCCCTATGAATTTAATGATTGTGTGAAATCATTCGTGTTTACCTAGGTTGTCATCAAATATCTGATAACTTATGTTGTAGGATGTCACTGGAAATACCATTATTATGGGGAAAGCTCAATCAGACTTTTCACTTTGGCAGATTACAGTAGAGTCAAGGCAGCACAAATTGCCAACAGCTGTGATGTTGTTTGGGGTTGAAAAAGGTAAACACTTTCCATTCTCTCTCCCTTATAATCCCCCCCGGCCCCCCATATCCTGCTTTCCTACAAAACATTGTCATCATAGGAACCTTAGGCCATGGAAGTAGTGGCCAAGCAGAGAGCTTTATGAGTGCTAGTGAACATGGATGGCATGCTCGCTGATTTTGAAGGCGTTCTCCTATTAAGCTTTTGTCTCCACTTCTCTCACAAACCATATGTGGTACTAAAGAAATAATAGGTTTTTCAGTCTGGGAACAATATGGAGCCCTACTGCCCAACTTAGCAGACAAAGTTTCATATGCATATGAAGCACCTAGGCTTTTCCTGAAGCTGGAGCCCGCTCCAGGAATCTTAGAAGCCACATACAGGACATCAGGTGCATGAAGGAATCTAAAGTTTTCATTTGCACAAGCTCACTCCTGCATTAACAAGAAGGTCAGGGGGAATCCACAGTAGGAGCACATCTTGTTCACTTGCTACCACAACTGACACCTCTCAAAGAAACTTCATTTCTAAAGTGACAACTGGAAAGAGATCTTAGGTAGGTAGCAAGCAAAAAATCAGTCCCAGACAGGACTGAAAAGGCACCTGCTATAGGAACGAGTAGAGAGCACAGATTTATAAGCCTCATCAGCCCGAAGAGGGAAGACTGACTTCAAACAGAAAGGATAAGGGAGTATAGCTGAGGGAAGCTTAAGTAAGCCTTTGGTCCAGGTAATCTCCATCTTTAGCACAGATCCAACCATCAGACATCTCCAGAAATATCATAGTAGCAACACAGGACTGTGGGTTAGGGTTAATAAAACCTTTTTACTTCAGAAAATTAATACCATTGTCATAGTAGTGGAGTCATTCAAATCTCATGGAGTTATGCTTCAGTGAAATACAGAATAGCTACCAAATGCTAGAAGTGTTACAGAGTGGAAAAAGCCAAACAGTTGAATTGTGATGTTGCTCATACAATCTCTTTGTTCCCTTTGAACATCTTCACTTTGCATCAGCCATCATTCCCTTTTCTCACCTTTCTTCCTGCAAGATTGTAAAACTGTTTATATGATATGCCAAATGCACATGTTCCATGTAGGCATTCTTTTGAGTTACGTTATCTTCTCATTTACCTTTTCCCCAGCATTGGAAAAATCTGCCAATTGCATTTTTTTTTTGGTTTGTTTTTCAGACTGGGACACTAGGTCTGAGGCTAATAAATCAACTCCAAAGGAGTAAATTTCTGAAAAAGGATCATCAGATGGTAGTAATGGAATCACAGGATAGTCCCTCTGACTCCAAGTTAAGAGAAACCCAGGAATGTGATGCTTGGTTAAAGAAGCAACTGGTAAATGAGGAGAAACATCTCAGGCAAGCAACAGTTCCCCACAGTAAAACTCCTGGAGAAAGAGGTCATGAATGTAGTAAGTTAGGGAGAAAATATAATCTGAAGTCAGCCCTTGTTACATCACAGAAAGTTCCTATAGAAAAAACACTACGTAAATGTGATATACATGGAAAGAACTTCAAACAGAATTCAGATAGAAGTAAACATCAGGGAAATACAGAGAAGAAAACATATAAATGTAATGAATGTGAAAAAGTTTATAATGACCACTCAACCCTTACTCAGCATTATATAATTCATACTGGAGAGAGACCCTACAAATGTAATGATTGTGGAAAAGCATTCAGTCGGAGCTCATCCCTTAATAAGCATCAGAGGATACATACTGGAGAAAAACCCTATGAGTGTAATGAATGTGGGAAAGCCTTTCTTCAGAGCACACACTTTATTCAACATCAGAGAATTCATACAGGAGAGAAACCTTATGGGTGTAATGAATGTGGGAAATCCTTCAGTCAAAGCTCCTATCTCAATCAACACCAGAGAATTCATACTGGAGAGAAACCCTATGAATGTAATGATTGTGGGAAAATGTTCAGCCGGAGTGCACACCTTACTCAACATCAGAGAATTCATACTGGAGAGAAACCATTCAAATGTGATGAATGTGGAAGAGCCTTTAGTCGCAACTCCTCCCTTTTTGAACATCAGAAAATTCATACTGGAGAGAAACCCTATGAGTGTAATGAATGTGGCAAGGCCTTCAGCCAGAGCACACTCCTTACTCAACATCAGAGAATTCATACTAATGATAAATCATATAAATGTAGTGAATGTGGGAAAGCCTTCAGCCGGAGTTCATGCCTTTCTAAACACCAGAGAATCCACACTGGAGAGAAACCCTATAATTGTAATGAATGTGGGAAAGCTTTTAGCCAAAGCTCATGCCTTTCTAAACATCAGAGAATTCATACTGGAGAGAAACCCTATGGATGTGATATATGTGGGAAAGCTTTTAGTCAGAGCACACACCTTACTGAACACCAGCTTATTCATACTGGAGAAAAACCTTACAGATGTGTTAAATGTGGAAAAATGTTTAGTCGTAAGTCATCTCTTCTTGAACATCAGTTTATTCACACTGGAGAAAAACCTTATGAATGCGTTAAATGTGGGAAAACATTTAGCCGAAAATCATCCCTTATTGAACATCAGTTTATTCACACTGGAGAGAAACCCTATAAATGTAATGAATGTGGGAAAACCTTTAGCCAGAGATCATGCCTTTCTAAACATCAGAGAAGTCATACTAAAGGAAAGCACTGTGAATTTAATGATTCATGAAATCCTTGATGTGTAGCAAGAATCTCATAAAATTTCAGTTAATTAACATTTAAGAATAACATTGAGAATCCAGTGACTGTGGGGAAAACTAAGTTAGACTTGTCATTTTGCTAAATACCTGAGAGTCCCAGCAACACAGTTTGGTTTTTTTGGGGTTTTTTTTTTTGGTTTGTTTTTTGTGTTTTGTTTTTTTTTTTACTAACTGTGCTGTGTAGGGGTTTGAAAAAAGATAAAAGTGTTTCTATGAAACATTAGCTGTCATTTCATAGTTAGTCATTCAAATCTGATTGAGCAGAATGCTCCAAGATGCAAAATAGTAACAACTAAATACCAAGCTTTCTAATAGCAAAAACAAATAAATAAATAAATAAAACGTTTTTTATTTTAAGCAAACTAATGAAACATGAAGAAAGCCCTTTATAGTGAAACAAATATTAAATACATTCAAGTCTGTGTCCAAAATGTATTTGTATGTCTATCTGCTTATCCTCTCTAGCACCAAAGCCTGTCCATAGCTTATATATATATACTTTTCCCTCTTTTCCTCATTTTTTACACATAATGAGATGGCTTGAAGCATTACAGAGCAGAAAATTAAACAGTTACATTAAATTATCCACATTAATGACTCACATTTCTCTGATTCTTGAAGTTTTGCACAGTGCTCTCTTCACAGTACCCCTGTCATTTAGGACATACTCATAAGAGTAGTGTTCCAAACACTTGCCCCAATAATTACAAGAAGACCTGTACTTCTCAGTTGAATCAGTCAGAGGTATGAGCAAGGCCTGGATGTTTCTATTGAATCAGTCATCCCACCTCATTGAAAATGAATATCTTAACCAGGTGAGAACACCTATTAATCGGTCAAGGGCATTTGATTATGTCTGAAAAGTCACTTCATAGGAGTAAAAGCTCCTGGATACAATAAATCAATGCTGCACAAGAGTATTGGGGTTGGCTAAGGAGTCTCAGTAATACCCTGTGAATCTTACATAAAAGAGCAGACCAGTTTCAACCCAGAATTTGAGTGTCTGGAACCATAGAGGAGAGAAGAGTTCCACCCAAGTCCCTGAGAAAGAATCATTGAGGGAAGGGGTTAGAGAGTGAAGGAGAAGATCTTCTGTTACCTCCCCTACCCCATGTCTTAACAAGAGAAAGACCTTGTGAACTTTGAAAGGTTGGAGGATGTGGGCATCCTATTAGTATACCCAGAAAACCAATAACTGATGGTAGTGTCTGCTTTGGAGATGACCACAAACTATACTAGCTTCAGGACTCTATAAGAAGCCCAGCAGAAAGCTATACCATTCTTACAAAGGAACCTCCTGAAGCCACACAAAGGGGAGAAAAGTACTTCCAGGAAAATGACTCCAGACCTGTGAGATTTCCCTTTACTGTGTCATGTGTTCTTGCTCACTTTCCGCTGGTTCCATGTGTGCTTGTGATAGTGTACCCCCACTCAGAGGGGATGTTTTGTACCAACTGCTTTTAATATACCACCTTGGTAAATACCTGTTTCTAAGAGCTAACTAAGTTTATCTGACTGATAACCAATGGAAAGCTACTGGTGGAGGCTTGAGTTCTAGTACCAGAGAAACACAACAGCAGCACTTCCCAACCCTTCAGTATGTCTTAGAATTCTTAGTGGAGCAGCTTCCCTCTAGAGACCAGCCCACCAGTGGGAGTGGGAGTTTGCAATACTAGCCCAAGCACATGTGCAACAATTCCCATTTTACACTAGCTCTGTAGAATTGAGACTTAACTAAAGTCACACAGATTATGTCAATGAGCAAATCTTTAAGTTTCAAAACTGAAAATAACTAAAAGGAAAAGGATTTTTGTTCACAAAAAGGTGATATTTGAAATTGTTGAGATATTTGAAATACTTAGAAATTCTAGGAAGCCCAGAAGATTCTGGAAAGCAGATGAATTAAAAGGACAAAGAATAGTCCATTATATGGGAGTGCTTCCTATTAAAGAGTTGGATTATAGATGGGCCCTTCCTTTTGTATGGAGCTAAAACATTTTGACCAAGGGACACAAATCTCAGTCCAAATTCTTTGGGTTTCCCAAACCTCCCCCAGGTTCCTTAAAAGGACCTCCAAATGACTGAAGCTCCTTCTTGATAAAAGAGTTTACATGCCTTCCAGTACTTCATATATATTATTCAAGGGACTTATTCCTTGGTTGATGAATTTTTCACAGGGGTGCTGGTCAGAAATCCTGCCAACTCTGCCAGGATATTGCAGCTAGTCTCTTCCCCTACCCTCCCACCCCCTTTCTATTTGGAAGTAGAACATTGTGAGGATTGGTCTCTTCACTCAGATATCTCCTATTTTGGATTTTCATATGACAATGTTTTCTTTGGTTGTGCCCTTAGTGGTTGAAATCACACCACCACTTTCACCTTGTCTGTTTGTCTTCAGTTTTGCTTGCTTAGACACTGGTTTGAGTACATATTACAGCTAAACCTATGTATATAATAACTTCTTTATGAAAGGACCTCAATAAAATGTTGAAACTCATTTTGGTCTTAGTTATTTAATGTTATTCAGTATTTCAGTTGGGTCCAACTCTTCATGACCCCATGAACCATACCGTCCATGAGGTTTTGTTGGCAAAAATACTAGAATGGTTTGCCATTTCCTTCTTCAGCAGATAAAGGCAAACAGAGGTTAAGTGACTTGCCCAAGGTCACACAGCTAGTAGGTGTCTGAGGTTAGATTTCAGCTTAGGTCTTCCTGACTCCAGGCCCAGTGCTCTATCCTCTGAGCCATCTAACTGCCCCTGTTTATTTAATGTAGGTGGGAAGTTTTTTCTCAGCATTTTACTATCTTACATCTCAAACTTTGGTAGATCATATAGTTTAAAATGCATAGTTTTACTGATCCACTGTTAATAAAAAGGGATTAATTTGGCTTTAATGTAATAAACTACATTGTTTTCAAAATTTGTCCAATTTTTCAAGTTATCTAATAATAGGAAGTCTGGATGGCCTTTGCAATTTTGGAAAACTACTTCTAGATGCCATTGTAGTATAAATATATTGCAAGAACTGGGGAAGATGGGGTATTATGGCTGCATATTCCAGCTATTAATACCCCAACTCTAAAGGAAATTTCTAATAATATTTACTTGTCACATCACTGAAGTTATCTACTGTGGCATATAGTTTATGAAAACCTGCTTATTCCTTCACCCTCATTAAGGATGTTCTTGATAATTACGTAGGTTATTCTCACAAAAGGCGTTAGATGATATTCCTTTCAGCCAGATGGATATGCGAGGGGTGCTACGTCAGTCCCTGGAGTTTCCAGATTGGTGGATGGTTTGGCAGCTTCCAAGATGCTTTCCTAGCTTTCCTTTTTTGTATAGAAAGAGGCCAGTCTCTGATGTCTATTAGAAATATTCCCTCCTTTTCAGCAGTTCCAGGATTGTGATTGGTAGAAAGCGAGGTGGTTACCGATTTGCTCAACTTGCAGAGTTATACTTTGGAATCTTTGAGTAAGTAATTGTAGAAAAGGATGGGAATAGAAGATTTCAGTATTGCCCAATCTATTCAAAACTGTCTAACAAAGGAATAGAGAGGATTAAATGTAACATCAGGTGCTGTTGGGGCAATTTAGTTCCAAATGAGTATATGTATTTATTAAGTCATAACTGGGGAAATGAGAAGATTTACCCTGGTTTTAAAGACGAAATCAAACGAAAGTGAGGAGCAATCAAAACTGCATAGGTGCATGAGGGGATAGTAGCTGATGAATACAGCCATTCATTTTTCTAGGGACTTCTTGCCTCTAAATTCCTTGACCAGCGCCAGAAGAATAACCTTGGGTTGTTCTCTCAAGTGGAAGTCAAAGACTTTTTTATTAAGGTCCAGAATTATAGGATTTCCTCCCTTTAGATTCTACATTAAAAAAATGGAGACTCAGACTCTATAGAGGAGAGAGAAATAAACTTCCAAGACACAAGAAATCTAACGTGGGGGAAGAGATGAGTGGGTAGTGATAGTGATGCCAAAAAAAATCAGCAAAGAAAGAAGAGCAGCAATGAAACTTTTTTTTTAAATGCATAGAGAGCAAAAATAAGTTCAGAAGGGGATCGAGATAAACAGGGCAGTGTTGCAGCTATTGAATTAAATTTAGAAATCAGAATCCAACAATATATTGTTCACAGGAAACACACCTGAAACATCAAAGATTCAAAGAGAGTTAAAATAAGGTACTGTGGCAAAATCTATTATGCTTCAGCGGAAGTAAAAAAATAAAACAGGGTAGTAATCATGATATCAGACAAGAAACAGCAAAGATGGATGATTCCAAGATATGAACAAAGAAACTACATTATGCTGAAAGACAATAGAAAATGAATTAGAAGACATAGACAATGAATTAATGTCAATATTTATCTTTCTGTTTTTAACAGTGTTTTTTTTAGTTTTGAGTTCCAAATTCTCTCCCTCTTTCTAGCTCCTCTTCCATCCATTGAGAAGGCAGGCAATATGACGCCTATTATATGTGTTTTGTTATTAAGTCATTCAGTCATATCTGAGTCTTTGTGACCCCATGGACCATAGCAAATCAGTCCTTTCTGTCTCCTACTATGTCTCGAAATCTGTCCAAGTTCATGTCGTTGTTTCCATGACACTATCTATCTAGTCTCATCCTCTGCTGTCCTCTTTTCCTTTTGTCTTCAATCTTTCTCAAGGTCAGGGTCTTTTCCAGTGAGTCCTGTCTTCTCATTATGTGGCCAAAGTATTTAAGCTTCAGTATTTGACCTTCCAGTAAAATAGCCTGAATTAATTTCTTGAAGTATTGATTGATTGTACACGTGAAGTCATGCAAAATATTAGTTCTATATTAGCCATGTTGCCAAAAATAAAGTGAAAAAAAATGCTTCAGTATGCATTCAGAGTTTTTCAGTTTCTCTCTGTCTCTCTTTCTCTCTTAGAGGTGAAAAACATTTTTTATTGTGAGATCTTTGGAAGTATTGTGTATCACTGTGTTGATAAGAGTAGCTAAGTCTTTCACAGTTGGTCATTATAACAATATTGCTGCTTAACATTTTTCCAATGAATGGCATAGTATCTAAATATTTAAAAGGAAAGCTAAATGAATTATGAACAGTAAACCTGTAATAGTGGAGGGTTAGGGTTAATGTATCCTTTTCAGATCTAGATAAATCTAAACAAAAGTTTAAAAAATTAGCAAGAAGCCAATTTGGAAATGTGACCCAAAAATGAAGAAACAGTGCATACCTTTTGACTCAGCAGGCTTATGACCAAAAGGGATGAAAGAGTGAGGAAAAGGATACATATGTACAAAAATATTTGTGCAGCTCCTTTTATGAGGACAGAGACTAGAAAGTAAGGAAGTACTCATCAATTGGGGAATGGCTTAACAAATTATAGTACAAGAATTCAATGGAATACATTTTGCTATAAAAAAAATTATGAAAGGACCAGTAATTCAGTCAATAAACACTAAGCACCTACTATGTGCCAGGCACTGTACTAAACCTGGGGATACAAAGGCAAATAATAGACCTTGCTCTCAAGGAACTCACAATCAAATGGGAGACAACATACAAACAACAATGTACAAACAAGATATATACAAGATAAATTGGACAGAAAAGAGGGACAGCACTAACATTAAGTGGAATCAGGAAAAGCTTCTTGTAGAAGCTGGGGTTTTAGCTAGGACTTCAAGGAAGCCAGGAGAAAGAGATGAGAAATAAGAGTATTCCAGGCATGGGAGAATGTATATATATATAAATATATGTATATATATATATGTATATATATGTATCCATATATATTCTGTGTGTATACATATGTTTGTATGTATATGCACATACATACACTTATATCTATGGGTCTGTGTGTATGTATTTTTTCTGAGGGACAAACTGTAGCTTGTCCATCTAAATCCATATTATAATCTAGATAGTAGGCATTCTTTATCCTTCCTGTGTGGATGATCAAGTCAGACTCTTTTGAGTGGTTATGGTTCCCATTCAGAAAACTCTGCAATTTTGTGGGATGTTCTGGACTGCACATGACTCAGACCAGTCCCCTGGTAGTATATATTAGATAGGACCAAAATGAGACACTCAGAGGTCATTCAACAGTTAACAAAAAAGAGTGTTGCTTAGCCATAGAAGAAGGATATTCAACAAGGATTTGCTTTGAGGACACTTCGAGTTGATTCAGCTGAGTGGAGCTCCCACCATTTTTCACCACCCAAGTATCAGAGCATGCCTGGAGCTTAGCTGTTTTATGCTTAGACACACAGAAAGTGATGTCAACAGCCTGAGCTTTTGGTCCCTGAGCCAATCAAGTCTTGAGGATGGTTTCAATACCTTTTAAAGAAATACTAGATGAACTTCATGGAAGAAGAGATCAACCTATTTTTATTCCTGCCACGTGAGACTTGATTTAACTACCACAATGTTATCCACAAACAGTGGCATCTGAAGGACCTCATATCTATCACAGGAGTCCTTAAGCTTTTTGTGTGTGAAGGACTCCATTGACATTTGGGTGAAGCCCATGGATGGATCCCTTCTCAGAATAACTTTTTAAATGTATATAGTATACCAGGTTACAAAGAAACCAATTATATTAAAATACAGCTACCAAAATATTTTTAAAGGTTCATGGACTCCAGGTTAAGAACCCCTGACTTGAGGGAATCTCTCTTCAGTTTAAACACAGTGCTGGATCTCATCTATGACAGTTCTGAATACCTTTGACAAAAGCCCCCCTTCTTTATGCCTTGTCCAATATGAATTACCACAGGGTTCTTGAAAAGTTTTTTTTTTTTTACTTCTGTTATAAATTTCAAGGAGTCTTATGACATATGTGCGGGAGAAACCTTGTTAGAGGTAGCATTTTGCTCAGTAGAATTAGATGCTATCTTATAGTCAAGTAAGAATAGACACAGCAGGATGTTGTGTTCTCTGCATCTTAAAGTTACTAATGTGATGCTGAAGATGTGATCTACATTGGAAATAGGCACTCAGAGCAAGTTCTGAGTATAGTGTTCTACTTGGTGTTACAAAGACCTGGACTACCTCAGACTCACAACTAGCTATGGAACTCTTGGCATATAACTTCTCAGGGCCTCAGTTTTCTCTTCTATAAAATTAGGGAGTTGAACTTAATGGCCTCTAATGTCCCTTCCAGCTCTCAAACTATGATCCTATTATCTAGGAATATCTCTTGTATAACTTTGTTTGTTCTCTTACGATACTGTTATTGAGGATGAAGCCAGTAGCCTGGCCACTCGATGACTAATTCCCTAGTTGTGACTATCCATAGAACAAAGAAATAACCCTCAGTCCAGCTCAACCTCCATCTTTTTTTTCAGTATAGAAGGAAGAAAGAGGGGACAGAGAGTGCTAATCATAGAGTCTTTAAACTACTTACAGATTTTAAAGTTTTGGAGATCCTGTCTAGTGACCAACAAATGGACATACCTCTAAAGGAACTGAATTATGTCAAATCTTGTCTTTCTACTTATAAATGAAACCAGAAGACAATATGAATTTTCTATATAGAGGAAAAATGGGTTGTAGGCTTTCCTTGGGAGAAGAAAATAGAGAATTTGTCAGAGTTGGTTTTATCATGCATCCCGAGACAACAAGAAACAATTTCTTTTTTTCTTTTTCTTTTTTTTTTTTAGTGAGGCAATCGGGGTTAAGTGACTTGCCCAAGGTCACACAGCTAGTACATGACAAGTGTTTTGTCTGAGGCCAGATTTGAACTCAGGTCCTCCTGACTTCAGGGCCAGTGCTCTATCCACTGTGCCACCTAGCTGCCCCAACAAGAAACCATTTCATGGAACATTTGGTCATCTCATATTGTACTGCTCATTGCAAATATTTGCAAAAAGACCTCAATGAAAATAACTATCTTGTATACTAACATTTGTTGAAAAGGATAGAGAAGTAGAGGAAAAAGAAAAAAAATGTCATAGAATTGAGTGTTGGAAGGGACCTCTACCACCATCTAGCCCAACCCATACTGCAAAGGAATCTACAGCATAACAAATCCAAGGGAAATTTACTAATTCAGCAGTCCTCTCCAAATTAAAACAACAAATTCATTAATACTTGGTAACCTCCATGCACAATTCTGAATAATAAAGGCTGGTGAAAAATGTTGGAAAATATGAATCAGAAATGAGTCAAAAGACTTGTAAACTACAATGAAACCCGACACCTATATGTCATGAGTACCTCCTTTGAGAGAACAACCAGAAGGCAATGGATATGGCAAACCTCCAAACATCAAATAAAAAGACAAAATAAATTATATTGATTATATTTTAATAGGCAGTAAATACCTCATCGCTGAATCAACTAATTACAATCAGATCACTGATTTATTAGGGGGAAAATCAAAATTAATACTACACAAAATGAAAGAATAAAACTGAGAAAAAGATATGGTGTGTAACCAAAACAACTTAAATTCTATCTCTCTGTGTATCATTGAGGCTAAAAGTGGGATATAAATGACAGAACATTAAACCTGATTAAAATACATTCAAACCTAAGTTTAACCAATGTGAATCAACTACTATACCAAAGACATCAAGAGAGGTTAAAAAGCTCCTCAGTCCGTTAACATCTGATTTACTTACCAAATGGAATGACATGGTGGCCAAAGGCAACACCAGTTTAGAATATAAACTCATTTGCAAAATGTTATGGAGGATGACAGCTGAAAAGTATGAGCAGTGTCAAAAGTAGAAGGCTAAATCATCTTAAAGAAAGTTTGAATAGACACTCAACTAAGCAGTCATCCAAAGGACATTTTAGGATGAAACTGGACAAATACATAAAGGTTAGAAAAGATATGTAAAGATTTTTATAACAAACTCTTTTCACTCTCAAGGACAGTAGAATCACCATGCTTGGGCTCCAGTATCTTGCCCTGTACGTGCTTGTAGAGAAAGTAGAAATGATACGAAAGAGAACAGAGATGAAAAGAGCAGCTGTACTAACCTGAGTGTAAACAGAAAATGTCTGTTATGGAAGGAATACAGAAAGACATCGAGAAATTGATTAACAAGATACCCGAATGAGATATCAAAAACGGATGGATAAAAATCTAAGATCTTGTTAATATATTTTAAAGTGAATGAAAAATTATCAATAACTACCGAAATATATGCCTATTTTCCCATCTTAAAAAATTTATGAGAAAAAAACAAACACACATCAAGAAAATCCTTGATTAGAATGGACAAAAGACTTAATAATGCTTACCTGGATACAGCAATCATCTAAATCAAGCATCCAAAAACTATGGCCCCTGGGCCAAATGCAGCCCATTGCCTGTTTTCTATAGCCCATAAGCTAAGAATGGTTTGGGGTTTTTTTATATTTTAAAATCAAGGTTTTAAATAAATTTTAAAATATTTAACTAAATTGTGATTTAATAATTTAAAAACTTTTGATATTTTAAAATGAAGTTATTTTTAAATGTAAAAACTATTCTTAGTTCATGAACCATAAAAAAAAAACAAAGAGTAGATTTGGCTCCCAAGCTGTGATTTACTGACCCCTGGTCTAAATAATTCAGTAAAAACAGAATAATTCAGGAATGGCTGAAGGGAGATACCAATGTATTCAGTGTATTACAAGAAACACAGAAAATTATTTAATTAGCCACTATTGAACAGCAAGTGATTTAACTGTCAATTTATTGTCCCCAAACAAGAAGAAATGCATTTGTTTTCTGAGGCTTGGCTTGAAACAAATATTAACATTAGTTTGTATTTTGATGGCACTTCCTCACAACCACCCTGCAAAGATTGTTGTTGTTGATGTTAAGTCTTTTCAGTCATGTCTGCCTCTCCATGACCCCACTTGGGGTTTTCTTGACAGAGATACTGGAGTAGTTTTCCATTAACCTCTCCAGCTCATTTTATAGATGAGGAACTGAGGCAAACAAGGTTAAGTGATTTGCCCAGGGTCACATAGCTAATAAGTGTCTGAGGTTGGATTTGAACTCAGGTCCTTCTGACTCCAGGGCTAGGTTAGTATTCTCAATTCACAGATGAGGAACCTCAGTGTCAGAGAGGGGAGGTGATTTATCTTGTGTCACAGAGCTGGTAGAGTTGACCTGCAACTCAGATGTTTCGTTCCCAAACCTGTGTTCTCTCTGCTACATTATAGTCTTTCCTTGAAGATAGATTACATCTTCAGGAATCTCCACTAATAACAAATCATGCAGTTAGCCTGCCTCTATAACCCCAGTGCCCATCAGAAGTCATTTACAGCTCAAGCTGTTCAGGGCAGCACCATCTTTGCTGTCACCCCTCATATCCCCACCTGATGCCGAATACTGTCCATCCTTCTTCCATCTCTTCTCCCACAACCATCAGCCTGGTTTAGGTTTTCATCACCTCTCAGCCTGGCCTCCTAACTGGTCTCCCTGTCTCCAGATTCCCCCACCCCCTCAGCTCATCCTCCCACCACACAAGGATTTGTCTTGGTTTGTGTTTCCCCACTGCTCCCCACAGTAGCTATGTCCATATTCAGTTATGGGACTGAAGACTGCAGGTTCAGCTGCCTTGTCATTTCCAAAAAGCCATTTAAAACTAAATCTTCTACATAACTCTGACTCCCTTCAAGATGGGATGTGGAGGGTGGGGAGCCTTTTTAGGAGGCCACCCTTGAGGCAATTGGGGAATGATGAACAGTAGCCACACAAAGGCATCCAGACCCAGCCAAGGACTTAGCACAAGTAGTTCTTCTGATTCTGGAAGGGTAAAATCTTTCTCCATCCCCCTAAAATCCAGTCCCTCCAGCTGCTTTGAAAGGAAACTGAGTCCTGAAAAGATTTCCCCCTAGCAGAACTTAGCTTAAACTACCAGGATGGAAGTCCCCTAAAGCTGGAGGGCCTAAAATAGTTTATCACAATTATCTTCAAGATAGGACAGGGAGCATGCCGCTTTAGTAAAAATCCCTGGCTGAAAGCTAATTGTTGGGTTAATTTATAACAAATGTTCACCTTTAGGGTGATGCCCACTAAAGGGAGCTAATGAGTTATGGCATTAGACTCTCCTATCCCGGACTCCCTCAGGGTCCTCTGTAACCCAGGGAAGATGCGGTAGCTGAACTCTGGGGACTAGATCTCCCACGCTGAGGAGTTGGGAGAATAGCTCCAAAATATATCACACACAGGCATGGAGGACAGTTTTTTGCAAAACCAGGGAGATGGGAGATACGATGACTTGTACTGGGAATAGCAAGTCAACCAGATTGGCTGGAATGTAGAGTATGTGAAAGAGAAAATGAGAAATCAGTCTGTAAAAATAGGTTGGTGCCAGATTGTGAAGGGCTTTAAATGCCAAGCGGAAGAATTTATATTTTATTCTGATCAGAAGGGAACCACTGAAACTTCTTGAACAGAAAGGTGATTTGGTCAGTCCTGTGCTCTAGGAATAAAATAATTATAATAATTAGCGTTCATATAGTGCTTAAAGTGTTGCGAAGTGCTTTACAAAGATTATCTCATTTTATCCTCACAACAACAATGGGAGGAAGGGAGATGCTATTACTCCCCCATTTTACTGATGGAGGAACTGAGTCTAAAGTGAAGTGACTCACCCAGGTTCATAAACCTAACAAGTGTCTGGGGCCATATTTGAACCCAGGTCTTCTTAACCTCCAGGTCCTGTGCTCTATCCACTGTCCTAAAGCTCTGGGTTCAGAGAGCACCCCTAACCTGCCCCTAGAAAAGATCCCTTCAGGCTCTCACATCATCCCACCCCTCCCTCTCTAGAATAGGCCAGAATCATATACCTCCTTCTGTTCCTACCTGCTTGTACCCTCAGAGGACACTATTACCACTCGGCAACTGCTTGGCGATCCCCCAGAACATTTTCCTTCCTTTCCCATCAAACTGAATGTCTGGCTTACAGTATTCTCTCCCTAACATCTTCTGCTTTCACACTATGGGACTTTCATATATATACATACACATGTACATATACACATACACATATACATATACATACACATATACATATACATACACATATGTATTGAGGCTCCCTCAGATACCCTGATTTCCCACCCAGCTACACTCTGCTCTTGCCAAGGCCCATAAACGAGCTTCAATCATCCCATCTTTCCCTTTGCTTTCTGCCCATCCCCCACTCACTCTTCATCCTCACCATAACCTCCACTCCTCCTCTCTTTCCCAGGCCATTATCCCTGCACTGGCTATATTCTACTCTCTTCCCTATTTCAACCCCTTGGGGGACCAACTCCAATCTGCACTATCTTCTCCACCAAAATCCCTTGTCCTCTTGTCCCACTATCAACAATCTTGAATTATTCCTACCCTCTGCCTCCTTTGCTCTTATTCATACACTACCGAATAGATTTGGGAAAAAAATCACAAAATGGAGTTGACTAGGTCCATCACAAGTTTACATTACCTAATCTTAATGGGGCTCTTATTACAGCAAGGCAGTCATTTCCAAACTTTCTCATCTCCCCACACACTCTCTGCTGAAGTACCCACTAATGATGCATTGCCCTCCAAGACTCTGTGCTGGGGCTTCTTTTCTCCCTCCGTGCTCTCTCCCTGGTGATCTCATCAGCTCCTCAAAGATCATCTCTATGCAGATGACTCTTAAATATATACATATAGATATATCTCCAGTCTTAGTTTCCCCTGTACTCCACTCTTGCATCTCCAGCAGCCTCTTGGACGTACTCATTGTGCTTATTCAGTCATTTTTCAGTCATGTCTGACTCTCCGTGACCCTATTTGGGGTTTTCTTGGGAAAGATCCTGGAATGGTTCGCCATTTCCTTCTCCAGTTCAGTTTACAGATGAGGAAACTGAGGCAAACAGAATTAAGTGACTCGCCCAGGGTCACACAGCTAGGAAGTGTCTGAGGCCAGACCTGAGCTCTGGGAGAAGAGCCTTCCAGACTCCAGGTGTGGCACTTTTTGCACTATGGCGCCACCTAGCTGCCCTCAGACATATTAACAGGTAACCTTTATATAGTGCATAAAAAATTGTCTCATTTGAGCCACACAAAAACCTTGTGGGGTATCTGCTATTATTATCCCCATTTTACAAGTGATAAAGCTGAGGCTGAGAAAGGTAAACTGACTCGCCCAGAGTCAGACAGCTAATAAGTCTCCGAGGCAGGTTTCGTACTCAAGTCCCACCGCCTGATCCATTCACTCCCTGATCAGTACCCTTCAGTGGTTCTTCATTAAGGATCCCTCGAGCCAGTTGGGTACTTCAGCAGGTGGAGCATGGGACTGGAGTCAGGAAGACCTGAATTTGAATGCAGCCCTATTAGCTGTGTGATCTTGGACAAGTCACCTAACCTCTATCCGTAAAAGGGGAATAATCGATTAGACTAGCAGGCACTGATGTGAGCATACAAGTTAACAAATGTCAAGTGTGCTATATGAGCTCTGTCTGTCTTCTACAGACACCTGCTGTTCTTGCTGTTGTCTCCACAATCCAACATGAGGTCATCTGGTTGGCATCGAGAGCCCTTCCCCACCTTCCCCTTCACATCCTGCCAGGCTTCTGACACATCCATGCCTCCCCACAAACTGTGATTCAGCCACGCCAGCCTCACTCATCCTTCCTCGCACAGGACACCATCCGGCGCTCTGTGCCTTGGCAATGGCTGTCTCCTGTGCCTGAAATGTTCTCCCTCTCCTCCTCCTCCTCCTCCGTTTTGCTGTCTTCCTTCCCAGCTCACCTGGAATCTCACTCCTACCACTCCCCCCACCCCAAGTAGGTGGTGGTGTCTTCCCTTCAGAGATCACCTTCCCTCTACTCTCTCTATGGCGTTTGTACCAACTGGTTTGCACGTTGTCTCCCCCATTGGACCGGGAATTCACGAAGGGCAGGGGCTCTGTCCTTCTTGGTAAACCTAGCAGAGTGCCAATCAGTTCCAAGTTGGAATTGACTGTATGGAGACGCTGGCATTGGACCACCCAGGAAGGCATGTCTTCATCGAAGAAGGTGCTGTGCTCTATGAGCAACGCAGAATTGCAGTGGCTCAAAAGAAACGGAAGATGTGCAAGTTTAGAGCATCCACCCCAAATGTTCACATGGACTCTTTGCGCGTGACCTGTGGTAGAACCTTCGGAGCTCACGTTGGTCTGCTCAGCCATGGTGGGACACACTGTAACTTGACTAACATAGTGATGTCTTTTTGGTCCTCTTCAAGAACAAAGGACAACAGGGGCAGGTAGGTGGTGCAGTGGATAGAGCACCGGCCCTGAAGTCAGGAGGACCCAAGTTCAAATCCAGCCTCAGACCAAACACTTGACACTAGCTGTGTGACCCTGCGCAAGTCAATTGTCTAAAAGTAAAATAAATAAATAATAAAAGAACAAAGGACAACAATCAAAGGACCGGCAGAGTACCAGGAGCAGGGTGGGCCCTTAATAAATGCTCATTGACTGCCTGACAAAAAACAGTATGTAGATTTCAACACCGCCAATGTACAACTGCCCACCTTAAGGCTAGAATCTGACCCTAAGGAATCTTCCAGCTAATCCAGTAGGCTCCCTCCTTTGAAAACTCTTAGCAACAATGCAAGCTGAGGAAAACTTCCCTGGGGCTAATTAAGGCTTTAGATTAGGAATCTAAAATATACACTCAAATGAGTATTCATAAATCCTTACATCTTGCAATAAAGCCATAAATGGAATAAGATTGGACCTTACTTTTTATTTTTTGATTCAAAATTAAGCAAAATTCAAATTTGGCAGCGACACGTTTTTCTAATGTTCTGGGAAACAGTTGGGAAAGCCAGATAAAGAACTATCCTAAAAAAAAAAAATTCTGCTATATAATGTGGGGGGGGGGGGGGGGCCTGGGATGGGGGGAAAGGTTTTTGCTAGAGCAGCTAATAATAAACCTGCATAGGACAATTTGGGAAGAAGAGGGATGTGGAGAGGGAAGCCAGGGAATAAACTATTTTCTTTAAAAGCTACCAGTTGCTGTGAGGTAGAAGGCACACTGGAAGGCTGATCAATACTTTGAAGGATTATTGGGGTGCTTGTATGGTTTGGCAGGAGGGGAACAGCCATAAAATGTCATCTTGGGTCATTCGTGGGGAGCTCCATGAAATGCTGGTCCAACAAGCCCCTGGGAATTTGGAGCCAAGCTGGTCACCACGACCTTCTCTGGGAAAAAAGGGATTAAAACTTCCTTGGAAATGAAGTGATCATCAGAGCAGGCCTACCCTCAGCACCTGAAAATAAAGCAGGCGGGGTGGTAGTCATCAGACAACGCCTAGAAACTGAAGTGTGGATTGGACTCCTTCAGTCTTTTGGAAGCCCCCTCCCCCAAAGCTGCTAGTGCTACCTCAATTGCATGTGTGTAGATGCGTATACAAATATATTAATATGTACCTACACATACGCATCTCCGTCAATGGAATGTAAGCTTCTTCAGAATAAGAACCATTCCACTTTTGTTTTTTTATCTCCCAAAGTTTGGCACAAAGGAGGCATTTAAATGTTTATTGATTGATTGACCTTACTCTGTTCATTCTCTGTACTGTACTTAGCCGTGTGAGGAAATCTTGGAGAGACTATTAAGAATAGGTTGTCTTCATTCTCCAATTTGCTGTTAATTATAAAAAAATTTTTTTATCAATTTTAAAAAGCTATGGTCTAATAATATTGATCAAACTTCCTCATATCACTGGTAAAAATTCAGATAATTACTATTATTATATAACAATTATATTATAATAATTAGTGTTTATATTGCCCCCTTTCAAACTACACTAATGGAACTACCCAAATCCACCTAATTTGGCCTAAAAAAAATAGTTGCTAATTCTATATGTAGTAGCAAAAGGCCTACAGTATCAGCAGAGAATAGGAGATGACTCACAGAGAAAGTAAAGGGGGAAACCCAGATTTTAGGCCTGCGATGTGCTCTATTGAATGCATGGGGTGTGTGTGACAGCTATTTAGTGTTGGAGGTAAGATTTAAATCCTGTTCTGCCTGTAAATCCTTCCCTCTCTGTGCTCTACAATCCTCCCTCTGTTCTCAGCTCCCACAGATGTGTCGTGTCTTTGGTGTGGACGTCCCCTCCGTTGATGGAAGGCCATAGACAAGAATTGCCGAGGATGCCTCTGCCAGTGGATCACACTCCCCACTGGCTGAGGAAGCAAACGGAAGGGAGATAACCTCTCCAACAACCAGCCACGGGAACCATTTCTTCTCCTTCAACCAGGGATAACTTTTGCTCTATCCTCCTTCTCAGAAGAATGTTTTTAAATACATAAAATACATAGGAACCCAACCGTATTTAAATGCAGTTATCAATTGTTTTTTAATCCCAGACCCCACATTTAGAATTCTTTCTTGCCCTAGAGGCATCAGAATGAAGATAACTAAAGGAAGGGCTTATGTGGGGCAGAGAGGTAGCCATATATAATGGATAGAGTGCCGGCCTCCAAGCCAGGAAGACCCGGGTTCAAGTCCTGCTCTGTGGCCCTGGGGACATCCCCTTACTTCTCAGTGTCCCATATATAGCTTCTAAGACTCTTAAGTTGTCGGGAAGGTACAGCCTGGTACTGGTGGAGCTTCCTCATCCAGGGACCCTTCCCTGTGAAATCACAGACCCTGACCCTATCTCTATACTTGGATAGAATCAAATCCATTCCTCAAACGTGTATTACAAGCATGGGACGGATTGAGAAACAAAGTAATGTCAGAAAGGTCATCCCAAACATAAATGTATCCACTTGGGCTAAAATCTACAAGTCTCCAAAATCCAGAGGATGAATTCATCTCACCTTGTCAGATGCTTAGAATGGTGCAACACTCATTAAGAAAGAATAGAAAAAAAAAAAAAACAAGGAATATTCAGGTACTGTAGTTTGAAGACCTACAAATTAGGCACTTTATTGTAATGTTTATTCAGGCAACAAACATTTTGTGACATCAGGATTTTGTACTAAGCCACCAAGAGCTCAAAAATTCTTTTGGAATCACAAATATTGATAGTTGGATGGGGCCGAGTACCCCAAAGGTATTGTTCCTAAGTTATATGAATGCCTTAAAGACAGTGTCAACATGCCAAGTCCCAACTAAAGATAGCCCAGACTGAAAGAGATGGTGCTCACAATTTGTCAACACACCTGGTTTGGTAGCTCACTAAATCATCTTTGAACGTGTTACTGGCAGGATGATCCCATATGCATTCTTTAACTTCAGCAAATAAATGGTAAAAGGTATATACAAAAGAAAAAAAGGTACATTTTCCCACATAAGGTAAAGAGGTTTTGGCAAAGAAAACTTCAAACCAAAGTCCATTACTGGATTGGCAGTATCTTGGATCGTAATTCAAAGGCTACTGCTGTATTCAGCTGTTACCTTATTTTTAATGATGGCCGACATTCAGCCGAGCTAACAACAGAATCGGCCAAATACATCTCCAGCTCTGATGAGACAAACTGGCATCACAACTCAATACATCTTTGCACTCCAGATACAATAATCATTGCTCAGAGCGTGGGACGTTCTTTTGAAGTTTTATCAGCAAGGAAAAAAAAATTACCTGCAGAAGAGACTATTTAAAGCTGATTTATATCCTAAAAGACGCCAAAGAACGGAGTAAACGGGTGATAGGACACGAAATAAGAAGAGAACTAAGTGGCCTCACGGTGACCTTGAGCATGTTAAGATACGTAAAAGCGAAAGAAAGCCCGTGTGGGCGTGTTCTGTCGGGGCAGAGGGCAATCAGGGGAAGCAGGCGTCGGGCCTGCAGCAGGCCAGGTGGGCGGCCCTGGCGCAGCTCCGCATGTGCACCGTCAGGCTGCCGCGCTGGGTGAAGGTCTTCTCGCACTGGCTGCACTTGTACGGCCTGTCTCCCGTGTGCACGCGGAGGTGCTTGACCAGGTTTCCCCGCGTGCTGAACCTCTTCCCACACTGCGTGCACTCGTAGGGCTTCTGTCCCGTGTGGATGCGCAGGTGCACCACGAGGCTGCCCTTCTGGCTGAAGCCGGTGCCGCACGCGTCGCACTTGTACGGCTGCTCGCCTGTGTGAACGCGCCGGTGCACCGTGAGGTTGCCTCCGTTGCGGAAGCACTTGCCGCAGTCCAGGCACACGTAGGGCTTCTCCCCCGTGTGCATTCGCTCGTGCACAGTCAGGCTGCCCTTCTGCTTGAACGTCTTCTGACACTCGGCGCACTCGTAGGTCTTGGGGGCGTAGCGCTCCTTAAAGTGCACGCTGAGGCTCATCTGCGCCTGGAAGGTGCTCACGCACAGGTGGCACTGGCAGTGCGTCTGCATGACGGCCGCGGCCGAGGCCGAGGCCCCGGCCCCGGCGGCCGGCTCCTTGGAGGAGGCCGGGGCCTGCGGCTCGCGCTGCTCGGGCTCCGTCTCCTCGGCCACTGCGGTCAGAGCCGGACGGAAGAGTCACCTGGTGGCGCTGCCGGCAGGCCTCACCATGGCCCCCTGTGACCGCCTCCGGACTGAGAGGCCTGAAAGAAGGAAAGGGGGCCGTGAGATCTTTAACCGCAGGGAAGGAAGGGGGCCACATCCCCCAGGTGGACCTTTGAGCTCTGATTTCCTCTCTGCCCCTCCCCGTAAAACTCACAGACCTTCTCAAATACCTACCAGACTGAGCCTCAGTCCAAGCATGTACTACTGTGTGTTTATTACACGCAGCCAGGTGGCTCGTGGGTCAACAAGTCCAGCCTGGACGAGTCACCTTACCTCCGTCTGCCTCAGTTTCCTCATCTGTAAAATGGGGATAGTAACAGCACCTACTTCCCGGGGTTGTTGTGAGGATTAAAGGGGACAGTATTTGTGAAATGCTTTGTAAACCTTAAAGCACTTCTATAAATGCTAGCTGTCACTATTGTTGTTGCACCCAGTTTCCCTCCTCTCAGTGCTTCTAGCTTCCCGGCTGGGACGACTCTCCACTCTATCCAAGCCAACCTGCTCACTCTAAAAACCTCTCTTTGCTTCGTCACAAGCCAGGCATGAAAGCAAAGACCCTAAGCCACCAAGACTCCAACAAACTTGGCCCCACTGATTCAATTTTATGGCAGTCTTATGTGCCTCACCCAACGTAGCTGCATTTAACCAGCTCCACCACGTCCTAGCCGGGCAACACTGGACAACTGCTCTAACCTCTGCGTACCTCAGTTTCTCCCTCTGTAAAATGGGAAACCTGACACCCAAACCAGCTTCCTAACAACACAGCTCAAGGGGCTTATTAACATCATTATTGTTATCATCATCATCACCATCATCAACAAGCATTTATTAACCCTTTCTCAGCCCACCAGGCCCCATGCTCAGGTAAATACAAGTAAGGAGGAAGATGCAGAGCAGCTGCATATCCTAAAGTGCTATAGTCATGTCACTGGAAGCTGTTACTCATTTATTTTCTGGGCTATTATTTTCGTCCTGTAAGGGTGGCTGCCGTACAGACTGCCTGTGAACAGTAAAGGCAGAATCCGTAAGAGAGGGAAATTTCCCAAATGAGATTTCTCTAGTTCAGTGATTCTGGAGGACACCTCCCTTGTCCTTCTGGCTCTGTAGAGCCCAAGGGCCCATCCAGGTTTCCTCCCAATCCTATAGAGCAGGGACACTGAAGGGGCTGGCTGTTCTCTAGCTCCTAGATGTCCACCCCTGCAACATTACTGTGAGTCCCGAGAGTGAGGAGGGAGGGGGGCAGAGGGTCCCTCGGAGTGAGGACGTCTGTCCGGTGCAGATGAAGGGCCAGCCCCTGGGGAGGGCCCCGGGTGACAGAGAAGGTGCTGACCCATGCATGCATGAAGTGCAGGTGTAGGCTGCAGCTTGCTGAAGGCAGGGCAGGGCGACACTAGCCAGGTGTGGCAGAAGCAGCAGCACTGGCCATGAGGTACCCAGAGGAGGTAGAGACAGAGGCAGACAAGGGCACTCACCTGGCCTCTCAGGTCTCAGTTTCTGTCTCTGTAAAAATGTGGGGGCTGGACAAATGTGGATCTCCTCCAGCTCTAAGTCTATCTATCAATCAATCAATTCACCAATAAACATGGAGTGCCTACTACAGGCTAAGAGAAGCAAAACACCCCCTGCCTTCCAGAAACTTATATTCTAAGGTAAGAGATAAACTTGGAATCTAGGCAATCCGAGTTCAAATCCCACTTCAGACACTTACCAGCTGTGAGAGCCTGGCCAAGAATCTTGGCCTTTCTGTGCCTCAGTTTCCCTCTCTGTAAAATGAGGCATCCTGCCACGTATCCCAACCCAGCCCGCGGTATGACATCACAGGACTCTGGTGGGCGGGAGGTTGCCATGGTGACAACCCTACCACCTGGAGGAATGACGTCACGTAGGGGTCGGTTACTACGTTGACCGCAAGCAAACCTCCCCCACCACCTCCACTTCAGAACCTCCCACTCGGACCCGAGCTCAGTTCGAACTGAGGGCGAGGGGCGTCCGCGGACTCACCTCTAGCGCCGAGCAACCTCCGGTTCCTGAGGCAGGCACTCTTCTGGTCGCAGGGACTGGGCTGCGCGCGCATCTCCTCCCTTCCACCCACCCCCTCAGCCAAAACTACATTTCCCAGGCACCTCTGGGCGGCGCTGGCCCGGGCCTCCGTCATCGCGAGGCACTCGGTTCCCAACTCTTTGGACCCGCTCACGGGGGTGCGGCCTATGGCCTTGCGCACCTTCAGCTCTAGCTCCGTGGCGAAGCGGACTACACTACCCAGAGTGCCCCGGGGGCGGGGCTGGAGCCGGTGCTTACTGAGCAGGCGCGTTCGGGAGGGCCGCCGCGGAGGCCTCGGCGAAAGAGTCTGCGCGTCTGGAGTCGTGGCCTGGAGCGCTTTGGGTCTCCCTCTACATCGCTCTAGTTCCAGACGTATTCGTTGCTCGGGCCCGGAGGTGAGTCCTGCCCCTCTCCCTCTTCCCTCTGCCCAGCCTTTATGTGGAGGAGCCCCTGCTAGCCCCGAGGCCGGCGGGAGCTGAACCCTGAATGGGATGGAGGGGGCGGCTCGCGCTCGTTTTCAACGTCTCCATGGCAACCATCCCAGCTCTCTGAGACGTCACTCCTCAGCCCCGGCGCGAAGGAGAATGCGCATGCGCGGCTCTGGAGCTCCGTGGGATGCTCTGAGTTCAGCAGTGCCCCCTCACCCTTTACTGATGGCCGAAGGGAGGCCCCGAAGTGGGGAGGGGGCGCGGGAAGGGACGTGCCGCCTCCGAGTTCTTTTATAGCGCTTAAAGGCTGGCAAAGCGCTTCTTGCTGTCTGCCAGCCATAGCTCCCTTTTTACAGAGGAGGAAACTGAGGCTTGCTGAGCAGTGCCACGTCCAGTCAGTGAGCATTTATTAAGCACCTGGGATGTGCCGGGGAACAGAAATCACACCCTGCCCTTGAGGGGCAAATAGCCTATAAAGGGCCAGCCAAGAGAAGGTGGCACAGCCCAGAGACAGAAGGACACAGGTCTGGGGGACCTCCCCGTGGGAGAGGGCAGCTGCTGGTCCAGCTGGTTTGGGACCTCGGGGTCAGAAGAGATGAGGCTTATTCTTCCAGTTGTCCCTGCTCGGCTCATCAGTTACTCCGTCAGTGCTTGGTGAATTGAAACCCAGCTAGCCAGGATCATGGACTGAAAGGGGACTTGGAAAACCCCACCTTTTACAGATGGGGAAACTGAGGCCTGATATGGCACAGGCCCAGACCTGGACTGGTCCTCGGATAGCATGCACGCGTTGTGTCTCTGCACAAAGGTCAGAGAGGAACATGGTCGGGCACAGCAGACCCCACAAAGCCACGCTTGAGAGAGGTCTGAGAGCATTGGGCTGACCTCAAGGAGAGGAAGAGTCTTGTCTGTGGGCATTTATCCGGAGCTGTTCTGAAAGGCGCTTTAATGGCATCTGGGGCTACCACAGAAGGGATGTGACAGGCCCAGGCAGACCTCCTTTGGGCTCTGAACTGGCTTCAGTTCTGGGCATCCCTGTTTAAGAATGTGGAGAAGGTGGAGAAGGTCAGAGGAGGGCAATCTCGAGCTGATGACAAAGGAGATTCCGGTTCTCCTGGACCAGAAGTGTGTGAAGGCCCTTCTCTGCTTGGCCCACATCAGTACGCTAGACAGGATGATGGAGTGCTTTGTGCAGCCCATTGGGCTGGGCCATATGCGCATGGAGGGCAGACGTTGTCATCGGCCTGGAAAGGTCGGGAAGGGCTTTAAAGGCCAGTCCAAGTGCCCCTTGAATCCCAGCAGCCCCAGAGCCGTTTGAGTAGCTGGTATGGTCAGATTTGGGCAGCAGCCGTGGGGAGCGTGGTTGAGGGTCCCCACGGACTCCTTCCCTCCTGTGTGTCCAGGCACCTGGCACATCTTGCTCTTTCTCTCTCCACATCATCTCTCACGTCCAGCCCTCTCCCTCCTCCCATTGGCACCTCTCCAGGCGCTCGTCACTTCTCAGGGCCTCCTTCCTGCCTCAAAGCGGCAAACAGATTGTCCTCAGCTGCTGGTAGGGACATGTGGTAATGGGACCAGTAAACCCGAGGGCCTCTCAGTTTTCTCCAGATCCAGGGCTTTGTAATCCGAATTTAGGAACGTGCTTTTTAAAAGTTTTGATGACTGTATCTCAGTGTCTCAGGTTTCTTTTTTCATCTTATTATGGCAAAATGAGTAAGGTCTTAATACTTGAAGTCAGGAGGATCTGAATTCAAATCTAGCCTCGGATAACTACTTAGCTAGCTGTGTGACCCTGGCCAAGTACTTAACCTCAGTTTGCCTCAGTTCCCTCGTCCGTAAAATGCGGATAATAACAGCACCTGCCTCTCAGGGTTGCTGTGAGGATCAAATGAGATAATATTTGTAAAATGCTAGTTATGGTGATTATATGATGCATTTAAAAAACATTATTCTGAGGAAGGCTCCATAAGTTTCAGCAGACCCCAAAGTAGTCTATTATCCTACAGATATTAAGAACCCCTGCTCTCCGATTAAAGGTCAACTCCTGTTTGGTTTCTAAAGTCCTTCACAACCTAGCCCCTGTCTTTGCAGCCTTGTTCTACAGCACTGTCTACAGTCTGGCCAAGCAGGGCTTCTCTTTATTTCTCAGACATTTCGTGGACTCCCTCCTGCCTGGAAGGCCCTGCCCTCGTCCCTGCTCACGAAATCCCTCCCTTCCTCCCAGACACCACTCATGCACCACCTTGGATCCAAGCTTTTTCTGTTCCCAAGCCCTCCCCCCTAACTGCTAGTGCCTTCCATCCCCAACCACTTTTGTTGTTTAGCTACGTTGTCTTTATTTTATGAAATTCTTTCTGCAATATGCTCATTTTTTAACAAGTTGTATCGATACTCTTTTTACATCAGCATAGTTTCCTCCCCACCGCCTCTCCCTCTTCGCCATCCTGCCTAACAAATAATAGTGTTTAAAAGGCACAGAACCGATCAGTGCACTGCAAAAGGCTGGGCCCCTCCTTTGCGCAGGAGGTGGGGTGGGCACTGGTCTTCTGGCGGTCCTCTCCTTTGGGGCCGCGACGCTTTCTCGTATCCAGGCTGTCTCTGCTGACTCTGCTCCACACCAGATCCTGAAAACCTTCCCTTCCCTTGTGTTCTTCAGTCATCATTCCCTCACAGTTCAGGCTCGTGCCTCTGTAGGTACGTGCACACATGCTGTGTGTGTGCACGCAGTACGTGTTGTCTCTGCCCATAGAATGCTAAACTTGAGCAGGGATTGTTTATTTTTGTCTTTGTATCACCATCACTGACGCAGTGCCTGGTATACTGTAGGCACTTAATAAGTGCTTAGAGATCATGATGAAATGCCAGCTCAGGATGTCATCAGGGCCCACGTGGGTATGTGCAGAGCCTGTTTGCTTAGATCCCATAGAACACAGTTCTGTTTCCTTGCCGTGGTTCCTAAAGCTCCGTCCCCCGGAGCCCAGTGTTATCTAAGCACCGGTCCGGGTGCTGCTCTAGCGTCTTCAGTCTTCTGGGGGCAGGGGCACTCTCATTGCCTGGGAGGTCTGAGGCTGCTGCTCTTTCATACCCCCTTTCTTCTTTCCTAGCTGGGCCTTCCTGAGATTTTTGTCTTTCCGTCAGAAGAGCTGGATATGGCCACCACTGGCCTCCCTACCAAGTCCCAGGTGAGTCAGAGTTTCCTCTTTTCCTGAAATGCCATCTCTGTTCCCTGACTTGGGGAGTAACAGCGTCTTCTGGTATTTTCTTTATCTTCTTAATAGCTTTTTCCATTGCCAGGGGAAATGTCCTTTAGGCATGTTCTTTGGGCAGACACCACTGAGCCTTGACTTGAAAGCATTTACCCTTCTTGAGATTCTACACAGGAACTCTGACCTGGATGGGGAGGTATTAGCCAGAATCCCATTGTCTGGGAAATGGAGTTCTTAGCTAGTGGCCCCATATTCCTCTTCTGAAACCTCACCCTTCCTGGACATTTCTTGCTCATCTGGCTATAGCATCTCTCTCCACAGAGCTTTATACATGTAGACATCCAGATGCAATCAGCATCAGGTCATTGATCTTTACTGTAGAAGGAGGCACTTTGCAGATACAAAAATCCTAAGTAGCAAGTGCATCATTCATTGTACGCGTGTGATGGAAGGGGGTTAGACCAGGCATTAGACAGTATTGATGGTAGAGCCGTATGCCCAGTAGATATCTTGGGGCAAGCACGGCTTGAGGCCACCGATGCAGCCAGTGAGAAAAATCAGGCTCAAATCAGATGTTGAAATAGTAAGAGATAAGGTGAGAGACATAGGGAGGGTCCAGAATTTGGTGGACTTGAAAACACCGGCCCATGAGCCTTTGGATGCTGCTTAGATAGAGGGCTTCTGTTGGGCCTTTTGCCTCGTGGGGCCAAACTTGACAAGTTAATAAATTATACATCTATGAAAACTTTTTCCCTGTTAGCATCATTATTATAAGCAGACATTTTATTTTACAAAATGGTGGGTCTGAAATTTGAATGTTATCTTACAGTAGCTTGAAAAGTTGGGCTAATCTGTTTGCGCCAGTCAGGTGATTGTAAAGTAGCCTAGCTCAGTTTGTAAAGCACGTTTTCAAAACTCTAGAGCACGTGTCAGTAGGTGGATGCTGCTCTGTCATCCCAATTCATCTTGGTGACAGCCTGCAAGAAGGGGGAGGGGTGGAGGACATAATCATCATCTTCCACCTATTTCATGCTCTGTCACAAGGCATGGACATTAGACTTGTTATGTCTGTTCCCAGAAAGCAGAGCTAGGACCAGAGGAGAGAAGTAACAGGGAGGGCCGTTTCCATTCTCCAGGCACACTTTCTGAGAACTCGAACTCTGCAGAAAAGCAGTGAATCGCCCTCAGAGGCACTGGAGGGGGCTTCCTTCAGGGAAGCTGCCTCTTTTCCATCTTATTCCAGAAGGTTATTTCCTAATGCCTAGCACAGTGACTGGTATACTAGAGGTGCTTAATGTTTGCTGGTGATGATTTATTCCTGCGTCGTCACCCTTCATTTCAACATGTATGTCCATGACATGTTTGCATTTTCACGCAGCATAACAGAATAGACAAAGAGCCCCTGAGTCAGGAAGACTCGAGTTCAAGACCTGCCCCGGAAGGTTCCTGGCTTCTTGTGTCTATGTGCAAGTCACTTGGCTACTCCCTGAGACTGTCCATTCCAGAGCAGGGGCCTCACCTGAATTAGGAGAGGGAGTTGAGGGCAGGGGAGGGCTTATAGCAATGACATAACTGGTCCTGATCCTCCCCACCCCCAAATTAGGGTGATCGTTCCTTGAAGACATTTTTCCCTAGATGCTTCCTAGTGATATAAAGGGTGAGTCTTTACCTTCATAAATAAGCTGTCTCCCAATTCCCCCTGGAGAATGGGATGACTTCTGGCATGGTTTCTTGTAGAAAGCTAACTCTGTTCTTGACATGTGATGCTTATTAACATCCATTGCAAAGGGCTGCTCCCGAGCTTTGGAAGAGCTTGTGCCCCCCACTGACTGTGCCAGTGGTCAGTGATTGACGAGGAAAGCTTGGGAGTTGGGGGGGGGGCAGCGCAAATAATGAATTCAGTTTTGTTAGAAGGGAAAGTGGCACATGGCTGTGGAAAGCCTTTCTGGACTCATGGCAGGTGGATTTGTATGAGTAAAGCCCGGTGGGCGTGGAAGGGCTGGACATGGGGCTTTGGGGCCTGAGCAAACCATAGTCTTCTCCTGTTCAGGGGTTTGAGGAAAGGTTTGGTCAATCTTTAAATCAAAATTCAGGAGTCATTTTGCTCAGTGGCATTGATAGATGAATGAATGGATTTGAAACCAAGAGACCTAGGTCCTAGGCCCCCCCTACGACCTTTCCTCCTCTCTGTCACTAAGAGCAGGGACATGGGGACCCCCAAGGACCCTTCAACTCCCAAATGAGTTGGTAGTTTTCAGGAATTGAATTAACCAAACATTTAGCTTTAGGATTGTGGGTACATTTACTTCTCTGTCTCGGTTTCTATGAATGATCTCATCAAGATGTTGAGGAAATCACTTTGCAAATTAAAGCCCTTATCTGTGTAAATGTGAACCAGGCATGCTACTTGATGTGAATGAACACGGACACTGGCTCTTGACCAGACAACAGACTGAGCATTGAGCGTTTCTGACTATAGAACTAGAATCACAGAATCACAGAAAGGAACTGAACCCACTCCCTCATTTTGTAAGTAAGGAAATAAAGCCCAGAAAGGGCTCATGACTTGGGTCCCACATTCCCAAGTAGCATAGCCTGGGTTCCTCACATTCTCTCTGCTACAGCCGAGACAGGGAAGATGCAGGCGGCTAGCTGGACCCTCGGTCAGAACAACCAGGGACCGAGCATCCAGCCGTTAGTTTCTGACAGACCAGAGAGACAGCTGAGCATCCCGATCATCAAGCTCTGGCAAAGCCTGTAACTTTTTGTTACTCGAATCCACACAAGTGAGAGGAAAAATCAAGGATTTGGGGGTCGTTTGTTTTTTTAAGAAGCAGGAAAATTTGGGTAAATTGAATAGCGATTTTTGGCAGTTGTAGTTTAATGAAATAGGTACCAGATTTTTTCCAGGTGTATTATATTCCAAATTGCGCTATCTTATATTATAGAAGTGTGGCTTTTACCAATTGATCTGCTTATTAATAAAGAATTTATAAAAGAGCTGCTCTTTCTTACTCTACGCTGAGCCTCTGGTTGGCCCAGGCCCTCGATAACCGAGCACCACGGAGAGGCAGCTGGTGGCATTGCAGGATGAGGTCTGAGGGAAGTAACACAGCAGGCTAGATAGAGAAACTGCCCCTTCCATGTCCATGGGGATGCCTGTGAGTCCCACTTAGATAGTGCTTTCTTCACAACCACCACAAGGCAGGTCACGAGAGGGCCATTGTCTTTATTTGAAGATGAGGAAACTGAGGTTCACGAGAGGTTAATGGATTTGCCCGTGGTAAGTGGCAGACACTTGACTCAGGATCCCTTGACTTTGTGTCCACCCAGTGCAGACAATTCGGCAATCAACAGGCATTTACAAAATGCTTCCTATGTGCCAGGTGCTATGTTGGCCACAGGGAGTGAAACCATCCCTACGTATATAGAGCTTATTGTGTCCTAATGAGGAAACAGTAAGCATGTATGTACATGCACAAACATATGTGTGTATGCACACAAAATCAGTGTAAAATGATAAGTACCAGTAAATAAAAGCTAGTTAACATAAAGTCGATAGGGAGGGCGGGCACTAGCAGTTGGTGGGATCAGGAAAGACTTTCAGGTTGTGTATTGAAGAGCAGGGTGCTGTGAGGAGGGAGCATATCCCAGGCGTGAAGGACAGCCAGTATGGAGGCCAGGAGACAGGGGAAGGACCATGTAGGAGGAACAAAAAGAAAACCAGCCCAGCTGGATTGCAGAATATGGAGGCAGAGGAGTAATGTACGGTGAACCTAGAAGTAAAGGTCGGAACCCGGCTGTGGAGAGCTTTAAAAGCCAAATAGAGGAGTTTGTCTTTGGTCCTAGAGGCAAAGCGACCCTCGGGTCCCTTAGTTGAGTAGTAACAGTAGGGTAGGTACTTGGGAGGGATAAAGTAGACTTGAATAGTGAGTGTGTTTGAGGAATTGGGAGCTTAGGGGAGACATTGATCCATGTGCTAGATTCCTTGAGAAATAAAGGAAAATAACCTGGTTGCCGTGGAAAACCACTGCCATGATTTGATTCCAGAGGAGAGGTTGCTGAGTGATAATAGCAAAGGCGAAGTCTGGAGATAGCAATGGGCAGCATTCCCCCCATGGGACTAATATGGTGGGATGGGGCATGGGGGTGGGAAGTAAAGATGTAGCCAGTGGTGGAAAGGATGGACAGAGATGCAGTTTAAATGAAGGAAGCCAGGTCTCACAACGACGCATAGATAAAAGTAGTGTGAGAACAGTCCAGAATGAAAGGCATTTTATTCATTGTAGAACAGGAATTCCAGAGGGCACAGTGGGAGGGAGTGGGCAGAGTTAGGGTGGTACGTGGACTGAGTAGAGTTGAAAATGATGGAAAAAAGAGAATTGGATGTGCGTGTTAGATATAATTTGGTCTTTCTATTAAATATACCACATTGCCTCTATATTTCCTAAGGACTTTATATAGTCTCGTTTGAATTTCTTAAAACAAACCTGTGGGTTAAATAATGTGTAAATATTATCCTGATTTTATAAATGAGGAAATTGATACCCCTTGTACAGACTGGAATATAATTTAAAGGGAATTTTTAAAAATATATTTAAATTGGTTTCATTATAAGCTGTGATGATCTACTATTAAGAGGCTTTAGAACAAAAAAGAACCTTGGGAACTTTGTTGCTTCCTTCCTATGTATCACATGTGGTATACCTCTTCATGAATAGTGATGCCTATTAGTAGTATAGGTCTGGTGATTAGGTTTCTTCAGAGATATTTAACAAAAATAACAGATTGATTAGAAAATCAACTTGGGCCATAATACCTTAGAAAAATAAACCTTTTTTAATAGAGATATAGAAATTAATCAACCTCCTAATTATTGTTGAGAAATACCTAGATAAGGCAAGGTTTCAGAAGGAACAGAAAAACTTCTCACAATAGAGTTTATTTCCTATTCAATCTGATACATCAAGAGTGGTGTAGTTGTACTCCCTGACATACTGATCTGACCTTAGTTTCTTCAAATAAACACTGCCTGACCCACAGAGTTCAGGCTCTTCCATTCTGATTGCTGATTGCCATTACCGCACCCCCCAGTGCACCCCCCCCACGATCCATTATGTCCTCTTCCACCCATTTCCCCCAAATGGAAGAGAATGTCCTTGCCTTACTGCTCCAGTGATCAGTCTCTGAGACCTAGGAACACTTAGACTCCCTTCTTACACTTCGATTCTTTCTTACACTAATACTTTGATTCCTATCAAACACAATAGATGTTTTATTACACTAGCATGTATATGAAAGAACATTTACAATAACATAGCTACTTACAGTAAGAAGAATAGCTAACATTCTAGCATGTTTTAAGATTTACAAAGGCTTTACATGGATTATCTCATGTGATCCAACACCCTTAACTCTCTGGAGTATCTATAAACTCAGAATATAACCAAAAAATACTCCCAACTATCAGCATGCACAGAAAAGATCCAAGGGAAACCTAGGAGTAAAGGACGAACAAAACTTATAATATGATTCATCAGTTTACCAACCAGAGGAAAAGTGTTTTCTGTTGGCTTTATATATTTATGAACACAGCCCAGGGTTAAAAACCTTGGTCTATTAGATAAGCAGGAGAAAAAGAAGCTGGAAGAGCAGACGGGGAGGTAGTAATGGTCAGCAGGCAAGCGGAGCTGGGTCAGTGGAAAATAGATATGGTGAGAGCGTGGGCGAGAGAAAAATACAGCTGGCCAGTAGAG
>NW_020954615.1:3453295-3526630 GCF_900497805.2 Vombatus ursinus
CTGGACCAGTAGAGCAGTCTGGGGGCACAAGGCACAGCCAGCTTGATTTCTGGGGCCTGGGCTGGCCAGTAGAGCAGTCTGGGGGCACAAGGCACAGCCAGCTTGTTATCTGGGGCCTGGGCAGTGCCCACTCAACTCAGTAACCTTTACCTCAATAGCAGTTGTACAGTGACTAGAGTTTGTTTTGACAGCCTTTTGTTTACTGAAAAAGAAAAAAAGGGAAGTATTTTATTTTAGAATGATGGCCATAGAAATTTCATTGAATTTTCCTCTAGTTAAGTTGATAAAGGCTATGAACAAGTTTTCAAAAGAAGAAATGAAACTGTCAGCGACCCCACAAAAAAGTGTTCTGAGTCACTGGTAAGAGACCAGAGCTTAGAGAACTGGCCCTGGAGGGGACTTTCGGGGGGTCTAGTCCAACCTCTTCATTTCACAGAGGAGGCTGGTGAGGTCTGGGGAAGGACAGCCACACTGGTGGGAAGGATGCAAGGCAGCATCTGAACCCCGATCCTCTAATTTCAGAACTGTGTTCTCACCTCTCACCTCCCACCCATCAAAGTGGCAGCGATGTTAGAGGCTGCTCAGGAGGTTTGGAGGATCTTTGAACTGGTCCAGTCGTTTTAGAAAGTTCTTTGTAATGATGTGAGAAAAGTGACTAAGATCTTCCTGCCCATTGTCCTTATAGACCCATTACTCCTTACATACCCCCGAGGAGGTCAGAGAGAAAGAAGGGGCCATAGATAGGAAAATATTCATCAACAGCATCTTGTGGGGGAATAGTGAGTGGCCATTTATTGGAAAACGATTAAACAAATCATGTACAAGAATATAATGAAACACTGCCCGAAGGCGTAATAAATAGAAACAATTGAAAGGAGAAGACTTTTATGAACTGAGGCAAAGTGAAGAGAGCAGAGCCCCCAGAACAAACATGTGCTGCAGCCAAGGTGCTGTGAACAGAACTCAAAGAGGCCCCTCTGCACCTGGCTCCAGGGGCCACCTCATCTAGGAGGGGCGAGAGACAGTGGGCTCAGCAGGTTGTGTCCACTGGCCAGCACAGCTCTTTGCTGGGTGGCTTTACCGGTCCCCTTGTCTTTGTTACGAGGGAGGATCCTCCGGTGGGTGAGTAGATGGGAAAATGACTGAGGAACAAAAGGTGAGCTCCATAATTGGAATGACTGAGCTTGACCAGAGGAGAATGGAGACAGCGCACCTCCTCCGTCCCTACAGTGTCTGGGGAGCGTGAGGTGAAGTGTAGCATATGCTGTCTGTGTGTTGGTTGATTTTGTCAGACTGCTTTTTTTGTCTTTGTGGCAGATGAACATGTACATGTTACAAACAAAAGGCATCAAAGCAAATAAGATTAAAAATTTAAAAGTAAAGTAACTGGTACCTCAGATTAAGTATTTCTCTCTTTTCCTTGCTTCAGTAAATCCATGCAAATGAGATCTTCATCAAAACCAACCTAACATGAAGTATTTTTCTCTTCAAAAGCCAATTTCTTAGAAGACTTTTTTAAATTAAGGAATTAACTAAAAATATTAAAAATCTTATTTTTTTTCATTTTTTGAAAACATAAATAATGTAATTGGAAAAAATAAAATATTATTTGAAACAAGAAAACTGTAAACAACTATTGGGAAAGCATGAACTAACTCTGACACTAATGACTTCTTTTAAAAAAAAACTGGTTAATGGGCAGCTAAGTGGCACAGTGCATAGAGCACCAGCCCTGGAGTCAGGAGGACCTGAGTTCAAATGCGGCCTCAGACACATAATACTCACTAGCTGTGTGACCCTGGGCGAGTCACTTAACCCTGATTGTCTCACCCTCCTAAAATGGTTAAAATATAACTTTTATGACTTAAAGTATAGTTCTTAACCTGGGCGGGGGTAATAAACTTGGATTAGAAAAAAAAACATTTTTAATTTCATTAACCTCTAATTGAAATTTAGCATCTCCTTCATTAGGATTTTTTTTTTATCTTCATTCAGAAGTCTGACCAAATTGCCAAAGTAGTCTATGACACACGGAAGTTTAGGAAACTGACTTAATAAAGGGCCTTCTGGTTAATTGGAAACTTGACTCCCTCACACCCCAACCATTGCAGATGATTGAGATGTTTCTGTGCACAGAATATACAGGGAGTGGATACATCTATGACAAAAGGAATCTTCAAGAATATGTAGAAAATAGGAATGGGAAGGTCCAGCTCCTAGGAAGAACCTGCCCTGGGCTAAGTAGATGAGGTTAGAGCCAGGGAGGGGTCTTAGGGATCCTGTGTGTGGTCTAGACCCATCATTCCACTCCATTGCCCTCCTTTCTCTTTGCCTATTGAAACGTTCACCACAGGATCACCTCCCACCTCTTCACTACTCCTGTGCGCTCAGATCGCCCCCTTTGTTCAAACAGTCCTACCGGTTATACCAGGAACATCACCGTTGGACTGGATGTGGTAGTCTTGTATCCTTTGGTTGTTTTACTTTGTAAGTCTTTCCACTCTAAAAAATAAATTGACTCTTCTTAGATGGCTTTTATGTTGCCCAAAATCTAGCCCAGTATTTGGTTTACACTCAGAACCCTAGAAACAATTAGGGTACGTGTTGCTAAAACTATAACCTGTGATATTTCTTCAACAATGAGGCCAACTCCAGGGCCATTTCGGGGAAGGGTTCCTGAGTCCTGGCAGGTGTGTGTGTGGTGTTTCAGGACTCAGTGACGTTCAAGGATGTGGCTGTGGACTTCACCCGAGACGAGTGGGAGCGACTGAATACCACTCAGAGGGATCTGTACAGGGATGTGATGCTGGAGAACTATAGGAACCTGGTCTCTCTGGGTAAGGACAGTTTCCCCTGTAACTTAAAACTGCCTGTTGGGCTTTGTTTAATCGCCATTAGTTGTGGGGCCTCCTGAGTGCTCAGCTGAGTGTCAGGGATCTGATTGGTAATCCCTTTTGCCAATCTTTTCATCTGAAAATAAATAAATAACTGTATGGGGAAAGTATGAATTAAAACCTTTGACACTGATGGCTTCCTTTTTATAGAAAAAACTGGTTAAAATAAAACTTTAATCACTGAAAGTGTGGATTCTTAACCTTGGGGATCAGTATTTCTTCTTCCTCTTCTGTGCTAAACCATACACTCTGCGTAGAGTTAGAAATGAGAGGCTTCTTTCCTCGTGCAGACCTGAGGCTGGTCCTTTCCAATCCTCGTCACCCACGGTGCTCGGGGCAGATCACCCCGTAGACATTTTCATCATCTTATCTGAGAGAAGGACGGATGAGCCCCTCTTTCTGAGCCCTTCTAGATCCAGTCCATCATTTATTAAGCACTTACTGTATGCTAGGCACAGGGATACAGAAGGAATTCCTCAATGCTTGCTCTTACAAAGGTAGCAGTATGTGCCCTTCAGGGATCTTCCTCCCTTCCTTGTGACCTTACTGTTTTGTCTTCACTTCTCAAGACCAAATAGCTGGGACAGTGCTCTGAAATGTTATTTATCCCTGGCACAATCAAGTCCCATTTATTTCCCCATGAACAGGACTTGCAGTTTCCAAACCTGATATAATCTTCCAGCTGGAGCAAGGGAAGGAGTTGTGGATGCTGGAGAGAAAAGTCCTCAGAAGCACCCGTCCAGGTGAGTGAGTGAGAACCAGAGCCATGGAGGCTGTTTGGAAAGGCGTTGGCATCTTGGACACGTTAAAAGACGAGCTTGCCCAGACTGCACAAGGGCGGCTTGTTCTTGCAACGGCCTTGCTCTAACCTGTAGCCTTGACCTCGACACATTATTCTCCTGTCATTGCACCCATCTCCACTCCAGAAGAGGTAACCCTCCTTCCTGAATCCAGCTGTTCTCTGCGTCCCAACCCTTCTTATCCTGTAACCGCATTCTGAGGATCATTCCCTTCCTCTCTGCCATCTTCGGTCTCTTACCTTCCTGTAAAAAAAATGGCAGCCAGAAATAATCCTTTGTGTGGCCATGCCCCCCCCCCCCCGTGTAGACACACGGTCGCCTTTCCCTCTTTCCGTTCACTGACATATTCCACAAATATTTGGTCTTTAACTGCTCTTCCTAATTCCTTGCCACACTACTTAATCTTTCTAAACCCCGTGGTCTGGTTTAAGTTTCCACCACTCCACCAATTCTGTCCTCTTAAAGAATCTCCCTTGCAGGGCATGGTGATACCTGCCTGTATTCCCTCTTACGGGGAAGGTAACAGGACTGATTGTCTGACTTGGAGAGGTCTGCGCTTCAGTGGGCTGAGCTGATGGAGGGTCTCCACTCGTTCCAGCATCGGGATGTGAACCTCGAGAGCTACCAGATTGCTTAAGGAGGGGTGAGCTGGCCCAGGCTGGAAGTGGACTAGGCCAGAGCTTGCCTGCCAAGCAGCCCCCATGCCCGGCCCTCGAGCGGCCCCCGCAAGACTTGGGGACACCGTATTTGAATAATACAAGATACCGCTGCATGACTCCTGGTTAATGCTGGCAGCCGTTTCCAGGTCTTGTCTTCTTTGATCTCCTTGTCATATTTAACAGTTTGACACTCCTTGAGACTTGACCCACCTCTGATTTGTCTGACCTGACACTCTTAGTGATTATCCTCATGCCCTCCTCACTTTTTTTTCCTTAACTTTTTTTTTCTCCCACCACTGAATGCAGGTGCCCCGCTAAGCTCTGTCCTCTTCCCTCAAGGCCATTGGGGTACAGTGGATAGAGCTCTGGGCCTGGAGCCAGGAAGGCCTGAGAAACTTTCTAGCTCTGTGACCCTGGGCAAGTCACTTCACCTCTGCTTGCCTCAGTCTCCTCGTTGTAATATGGGGGTAATAACAGCACCTACTACCCAGGGATTTTGTGAGGTTCAAGTGAAATCAGCCCTTAGCCCAGTAGCCAGCACATAGTAGGCACTTAATAAATGCTTCCTTCCTGCCTGACTCTCTCCTTTACTGATTCCATTGTCTCCAAGATCTTATCTATGTGCTTCATTCTATCTTCCTCATTCATCCTAACCACTCATCTATGCCCTATTTCTGCACACCTAAATAACCTCATCTTGGATAACCTCACTCTCACTGCAGGTTCATCGAACTCATTGTCATCCCTTTCTTCATTTAGCCATTTCTGGTTGAGGTGCCATTACTCTTCCAGCGGCTTTGGATGCAGGCCCTGACATGCTGGACCCCACCAGGGTCCCACCACCGAGGTGCTCATTTGTGTCCCAGGGCCCACCTACCACCTTCCCTTCCCTGCTTCCTCTGGAGAATAAGATAACCTGCCTCTTGTCTGGCAGGACTCTACCAAGAGGAGAGCTTCCCTGTGCTTCAGCTGTTAACGGGACACAGAATCCCTGGTTGTGGCCTCATCCCCGTAAACCATACAGTACAGGGTGAATGGGCGCTATTTCAGCTCTTTCTCAACTCTCACAAGAGACTCATTGAGTCTCCCTTTAAAATGTTTCTTGCATGTGGTTTTATTCTCTGCAGTTCCACCGCCATTCAGATCTTCACCATCACTGCTACAGTCCTCTCCTTCCCCAAAGCCACGTTCATCACACCCTTTCTCTTCTCAAGAACTTATCATGACCTCATTTTGTCCCCCTCATCATGCCTTAAGCCATTGAGCATTCCGTGCCTTCCATGAACTCAATCTACATGTCCCAGCGTATTTGCCACAAACATGTTAGTTTTCGCCCTCCTCTAATCAGGCCAATCTAGTCCTTGTATCATTCCTATCACCCTGCCCTATGACCACCTGGCATGTCCTCCCCATCCTCTCTACTTATCTAAATAGACTTCCCTTGAAGCTAAAATTAAGTTCTGCCTAACATCAAGCTTTTCTTGAATTACTTGCAGACAGTGATCTCTCCTTGTAATTCTCTTGTCCTACTAATAGTCTTGTTCTGTGTGGTCGTGTCTTTGATGATATACTATTGTAGTTTTATGTTTGTTATTCTTATATGTCCTCCCTGCCCCCAACTGTAACACCTTAGAAGGAAGGGTCTGTCTTGCATTATTTTTTATCTCAGATACCAGGCCCACAGGTGCTCAGTGAATATTGGATTGGTTGAATTTTATAGCGGCAAGCAGGGGGAAGGCTTTCTCCCCCCTCATTGGGTTAGGAGTCACCTTTTCCTTATTTCTCTGACATGCTTCATCCTGACCATTCATTCATTCATTTAGTAAGTTTGTATTGAGTTTTCTACTAACTGTTTACTACTAGTTCTACTAATTGCTAAGACCTAAGGATGATTCAAATCAAGTATGAAACACAGGTACTTAAAGAAGCTTCACATTTCATGGGAGAGAAAAGTTTCAAAGCATATGGAACAGTGAAATAACAGTGTAAGGCAATGTCTGGATGATGAGTGCCAATTTAATGGTACAGAAGGTCAGTTCTATCAGGCATGTCAGAGAGATCCATGCAGACCAGGTTAGCAGGGGAAGACTTTGGGGAGAAAATGGCCCATTGAGCAGACCTTGAAGAAAGAATAAGACTTGGATAGAAAAGATTCTTTCAGGTAGGGCTAATGGCATGAGCAAAATCTTGAACATGGGCATAAACTGGCATTCAGGAAGGAAAGAAAGAAAGAGAAGATTAATTAAGCACTTCTTATGTGCTAAGCATTATGTTAAGCATCAGGGATAGAAATATAAAAAGAGGCAGTCCCTGCCCTCAGGGAGCTTATATTCTAACAGAGCAGAGTGAGACCACACGTAGAAGGGTGCAGGGGCCAGTGAAGGGAGCTTTATTCTGGGGAGTCACAGAGATAATAAATTGATGTATATGATACTCAGCTAACACATCCTTTCCCTAAGTAATGATGCTGGTTTAACTTGGTTCCACCTTGTGCTCTGGGAACAGTAGAGCCAAGGGGGAGTCACTAAGAGAGTGGATGAGATGTGAAGAAGAAGCGTGTCTGGGACCAGCTAATAAATATTGTGGACAAGTTTGCACTCATTCACCAATCAGCTCAGTTGGGTCCTAGGGCAGGAGTTCCAAGGATGAGTGAATTAACTCCCCTGGAGCTAGGGGTATGGATTCCAGATGTCAGGGTCCAGAGAGTCAGAGAGCTAATAGGGTCCAGGTGAAGAGGATAAAATACCAGCCCAAAGTATTTTGACTGTATCCTGTCAAACTTAGCCGTGGAAGGCTTTTTAACAAGGAGAATAATATGTTGCATTTGCATGTAGAAAAGAAAAAATCTAGCATGAATATGGCCAGTGAATTAGAAAGTAGTAAAACTGATTGGGGAGACCTGAAAGGGCTCTTTCAGTAATGCCTGTGTAAAGTCATGAGGGCCTGGGCTGGGGTGGTGATAGTGGGGCACCTCTTCTTCCTGTGATGCCAATCTGACTCCCAGAATCCCTGCTTTACTGTGTTATCTGTGTGGTACTCTCCTGAGGAGGCTGTCATAATTCCCTCTTCTTACCTTTGCTACCATTTCAGTCTCACTTCCCCCAATTTTGGCCCTGCTGCACAGCTACATTTGAGAGTTGTGAAAGCCATACTCTTACTATAGGCATGCTTGTCATTTCCAACATCCCAGTCCTTCAATAGAAGTTTCCTTTCTCCTAGTTTCAAGCACAGGGGACATTTGCATTTTCATTATGTTTCAGCCCAGAAAACTGAGAACAAAATGGCAATTCCAAACAATGATATCTCTGAAGAAAAATCATCCCATGAAGACAAAGTGGCAAACCTTGGGAGGAGTAATACTTTGAATTCTAATCCAGGAGAATCTGCCTGCTTGAGTGATGGTAAGTTGGAGACAAAACCAAAAAGCAAGACCCATTTGAGGGATGTGACAGTCACTCACAAGAAAATTCCAGCTGGACAAAGAGTCCGCAAACTCAAAAAAATTGTTGAGAAATTTCAGTCTAAAGTTAGTTCTTATAGAAAAAAGAGATATCCTTCAGGAGAAAAACCCCATAAATGTGATTCACCTAGAAAGCTCTTCAAACAGAATTCATGCCTAAGTAGACATAAGGAGATTTATTCAGGAGAAAAGCCTCGTAAATGCATTGAATGTGGGAGAAGCTTCAGCAACAATACACACCTGGAAAACCATCAGAGAACTCATTCTGGGGAGAAGCCATATAAATGTAGTGAATGTGGAAAAGCCTTCAGTTATGCTTCATCCCTTACAAAACATCATAGAATTCATACAGGAGAGAAGCCCTATATATGTAAAGAATGTGGGAAAGCCTTCAGTGAGAGCTCAAACCTTATTCAACATAGGAAAATTCACACTGGAGAAAAACTCTATAAATGTAATGAATGTGGAAAAGCCTTCAATAAGAATTCATCCCTTACTCAGCATCTCAGAATTCATACAGGAGAGAAGCCCTACAAATGTAAGGAATGTGGAAAAGCCTTCAGTGAGTACTCAAACCTGATTCAACATCAGAAAATTCATACAGGAGAAAAGCTTCATAAATGTAATGATTGTGGGAAAGCCTTCAACAAGAATTCAGCCCTTACTCAACATCTAAGAATTCATACAGGAGAGAAGCCCTACACATGTAAGGAATGTGGGAAAGCCTTCAGTGAAAACTCATCCCTTACTCAACATCTGAGAATTCATACTGGTGAAAAACCCTATGAATGTAAGGAGTGTGGGAAAGCCTTCAACCGGAGCTCATCTCTTAATAAGCATCAAAAAAACCATTCTGGAAAGAAGCCCTATAAATGTAAAGAATGTGGGAAAGCTTTTGGCCAGAGTACCCATCTTGCTCGACATCAGAGAACTCATACTGGAGAAAAACCTTATGAATGTGAAAAATGTGGGAAGGCCTTCAGTCAGGGTACACATCTTACTAAACATCAGTTTACTCATACTGGAGAGAAACCTTATGAATGTAATGAATGTGGAAAAGCCTTCAGTGAGAACTCATACCTTATTAAACACCAGAAAATTCATGTGGAATATAAACCCTGTTAATTTGATGACTATGGAAAAACCATTAGGCTTTAGATGTAGCTTTTCTCTCATCAAATAGAGGCCAAACACTAGAGAGTAATCCAGGAAATATAATGAATGTAGTATCAGTTACATTTATCACTTCAGAAATTAACATGAAGCTTAATTGTAATGGTCAGTCATGGTCCTAAGAGTAGAAATGAGAAATGCACCTCTTCTTTGGAGAGGTGGGAGAACATGGATACACGATGTTACATATGCTTCAGACAAGGCCACTGGGCTATTTGGTTTTGTTGGGCTGTTTTTCTTTGTTACAAAGGAAGTATTCCTGGATGGGTAGAGGCTACATCTGGAAATGACTGTTTAAAGAGAAGGCATCAGTAAAACTTTAGTGAGGAAAAATAGATAGTGATGTCATCGTTGGTCACCAGCTTTGACATGTGTGATAGTTAAGAAGAAGCTTCCAGGCATGATGATGACTTCAAGATGCAGGGAATTGAGAAGCCTTTTTATCCCTACCTTGTACAAAACCAAGGGATGGTAATTTAGCAGAAGCCCAAGCTGGAAACATTCTAGTTAGAGATCTGGAAAAGCCACACAAAGAGCTTTAATGGGTGGGGCTCAAAAGAGTAGTTCTAATCACCCCACCATATCTAAAGTGATGGACACCATAGTAAGGTGAGAAGTCTCAAATGCCTAGACTTTGAGTGCAGAAAAAGTCCTTGATCCACTGGAGGTATGTTCAGATTAACTGAGGAAACTTGGCTCTCTTTCTTGGGGTCCTCTATGAACTATCAAATTGGTTTGGGTCTAAGAGTAGCTTGGAATCAAGCACACATCTGGCAAAAGAGAGAGAGGAAGCTGCCTCTGAGAAGGATAGGAATCGCTTAGCAACGAAGAGAATGCCTCAGGCAGAAGAGGACCTTGTGAAGTGTCCAGAGGATTCTAGACTTCTCATCTTCTCATCATACTACCAGCATCATTCCCCAGGACAGCAGCGGCTGCAGGTGGGGTCTGTGTTAGAGCTGAAAGAGAAGGCAGATTCCTGCAGAAACCTGATTACTCCAGGAAGTGAAGAAAAAGACTTCCAGCAACCAAGAGACTGAGTTATGAATTAGCCCTCTGTCACATGTGCTCTCCAAGTTTGGGCGCTCTTTCCTTTGGACTCTGCACTTGGGGAACAGTGTGTCACAGGCTTTGGGGGGCAGTGTTTGTACAAACTGTTCTTACTGAAACATCTTAATAAACACTCCTTTCTAAAAGTTACTGAAGTCTGGCTGACTGATTCATAGTCTCTCCATAATCATACCACTGGGGACGCATGAGCTATAGCATTAGAAGTCCCCCCAAAAGCTCCTTGGGGCTACCCCTGGAACCTGAAGGGACATAGTGTCCACTCTTGGGGACCTGACCGTGGCTGGTCTCACCGTTATGTCTAGGAGTTGTGATAGTTGGCTTAAAGCCTGTACTACGATAAGCATAGAAATCTCCCTATTGAAACCTGAGTATCAAGGAAAATGGTGAAACTTAACCATTTTAGGTAAAATAGAAGAAATATACACAAAATCAGGTATTTTTCCATCACTAATTCCCTTTCTATCCTATTTCCTAATCACTTTGCATGGCTTCTATTTAATAAAAGTAATTCTGCTTCACTTAATTTGATGCTCGAACCCCAAGAGTGCTTCCATTTTCATAGGTGCTCAGCTTCCCCAGGCATTCCTGTACTGGCTGTGATGCACTCAGCTATTCCATAACACTCTCTGCTTGTTCTCCACCATTTGTTAAATGCCTTCTATGTGCCAGGCACATCGTAACAATTAGAACCTCACTGTGAGAGAGGCAGCTTTGTGTAGTGACCCCACCTTGGAGTCAGGAAGAGCTGGGTTCAGGTCCTGCCATGGATGCATGCTATCCCTTGAAGACCTTTCAGTGTCCCAGATGACTCTTTTAAGATTGTAAGTTACAGTTGAATTGCTTTTGGAGTTCTCTTTCCAAATTAAATCACAGGTCCAGATCAAAAAAAAAAAAAAGAGAGATTACTACTAACAATAACAACACATTTCACAAGTGATAGTTATACCAGAAATGCATGTCTTTGAATCCAGGTGCAGTGTTATTTGTGATACTGCCCTGATTCCTCCGCCTTCCTTTTAAAAGTGTGTATCCATCATGTGATTTACCTTGTAAAGCAGGTAGATCTATTTCAGTGCACAGACACACACCTGAAATGTGACCACATTCTGCATGCTTCTGGATGTGCTAGTTACAGATGTGTATGTTAGTAAATACATCTTTGCTGTGTGCATCTTCACCTACATCTATTTCCCAGGGAAGATGCCTTGACATGGGAGTGAGGATGTGGTCCAACTCTGCTTTGTGTATGGAATGTCATAAGCCAGTATCTTCTCTCCTGTTGCTCTCTGGCTTCTCACCTGTCTCCAGGACCCAGAGATGATGTTGATCCTGGCATTCCCCTCTCTCTAAGTCATAGCCACTCTCTAAGACAAGGCCTACACTATTTCTGCCCAAACTGTGTATTTTTCTATATACTCTCCTTGGCCACCTGGAGCCCAAATGACAAAAGAAGTATGTAAAATGGTCTCCGAAGAATCCTAGGAAGATAGCGGAATGAGAAGTTTCCTAGGGGCCATTTCTCCCCACCAAATCAAATAATGCAAGTTTAAAAAAAAAATCACCAACAGTAAGTGAAAGAATTCTCCACAGAGTAAGTCTTTAAAAATAACTGAAGCCCTGCCTGTCCCTCATATCACTCCTGGCCTTCCTGACCTCTCCCCACAGTCCACCAGAGAGCAATTTTTTTGACTTTTATTGCTGCTATAATATTAGGCATGCAGGTTTGGATGTTAACTTTGTAGTTAGTGGGAGGAGAAGGGTTGCCACTCCCAGAACTGTCACCCCATGCACCCTACTCCCATATTCTTCAGCCTACATCACAATCTCCATTTTTTTTTTTGCCTCAGCTTTTGAAGTTAATACTGTTAGTGTCCAGGGGAACCACATTTCCAGGGGAGTTGAAGTGCATGCGTCAGAAAACCCCCAACTCCTACAAATGAAGGAAAGGGGCAACAGTGGATGAATATAAAGCCTGAGGGATAAGAAAGTGGAGGAAAAAGGTAGTTAGAAATGTACCCCTGATTAAAAAGTAATGTAGCATGGAAGGAAATGGGTACTCATTAAAAGAAGGATAAAGAGAAGCAACTACAAAGATTTCCCAGAGCATGCCTCTCAGCATTGTATTAGGAGGCCCTTCCCCGACCCCTTCATGACCAGGCTTCTGGGGCGCTGAAGAAAGCTAAGGTAGAAAGTGTCATTGAGCCTGGAAGAATGGGACTAGTAAAAGTGGAGAATAAGCCCCCTGCATTCTCCCTGCAATGGTGTCCCAACTGACCCCCCTCACTCTCTAAGGGAAACAGACTTTACCCAATGTGGGAGCCAAAGGAGGTCATGGGAGCCAAAGGAGGGGCGTGGGAGCACTGGGCCTTGTGAAGGGAAACAATTAGCTCGTTTTCAGCAAGGGAGCCATAGAAAAGTCAGCCAGTAATTGATTAAGACAAACAAAAAGTGCCTGAGGAAGAGAAATGAGCAAATATTCAAAGCAAAGATCCACCCTGGTGGGTAGGTGCTTCTCAACAAAGTAAACTTGAGTCGAAAATCTGTGGAAGATGGAGCTAGCATAACACATTCCTGAAGGCCTCCCTGAAATGATTCCAAGAGCGTCCAGAACAGTTCAGACAAGCAACCAAAGCATTAAGAGAAAATATTTTAGAAGGACCAAATTTAGAGCTTGTGTAAGAAATCAACAAACCCAATGAGATTAGAACAAAAGGCAGACACCATGTTCTCTTAAGAAAAAGGATTGGAATGAAAAAATCCAGAAATGGAAAATTAAGAACTTTTTAAAAGACAAGACAGAAAGAACTTGAGAATGCTACGAAACTGGGATACTCGATGGAATACAGAGAATCACAGAAGTTGAGAGTGGAAAAGCCACCTAGTCTACCTCTCACAAAAGAAATCCCCACTAACATACCCGGACTTGCTGGAAGCCCTCCAAGGAGGGAGATCCCAACAGTTTAAGGCAGCCCATTCCACTTTGGGATACTTCTAGTTATTAGGCAGTTTTTCCCAATGTCATACTCAAATTGGCCACTTCCTGTCTTCCGCCTATTGAGCTAAGAAGCAGAAGGCATGACAGGAAAAATCAGTTGAAGAGTAGGTGGGATATTTCAGAACATAAACCTTCTTCACTCATAAATCAATAGTATGGTTGATAGGATAATACAGAGGAATGTCTTTTGCATGAATAGGAGCGAGTTTGAAATAGTAAGGCCCTGGTAATGATCATTATGGGCAAAAGGGGATCCTTACCCTCCCTATCTTGTTGGGGGAATAATGATAGATGGTGGAGGAGTGGGAAGCAGCCCAAAGTGGAAAAGGAACAGCTGGAGAGGCGCACAGCGCTCCACGTGCCTTAAGAGGCTGTAAAACTCGTGGGGTGTGAGTGGACGGTGGACAGGTCAGAAGATCCTATCCTGTGAGGTGGCACAGTGGATCTCAGTACTGGCATCCATTCGTGCGGAAGAGATGCTTGGGTGTTTTGCAAGTCATGTCCTAGAGGAGGCAAAGGGAGGGTAGCATGATGAGGGATAAAAGATGAGCTCATTCTCCATGGGGCAAGGGTTATATACTCCCACTGCATCCTGCTGCCCGATTAATTTATTTTCCTGTGATGAAACTAGGGAATCCTGAAAAGGGTAAAAAAAATGAGGAAAGGGGTGGAAGGAAAATACTGCTTGGAAAGAGTCATTACAGACCAATGTCACTGAGAAATGGAAGAAGGGAGATCACGTATCAGGATTTGGACAGCACCACCATTTCTTTGTTAGGCTGCAGCCTGGTGTAATGGATAGAGCACAAGGTAGACCCCAGTTTGAATCCTCCTGAGACACGAGCTAATGTGTGACCCGTTGACTCACTTAACCTTTCTTGGCTTCAGTTTCCTCGTCTGTAAAATGAAGGTGTTGGACCGAATGAACTCTAAAGTCCTTTCCAGTTCTAAGTCTGTGATCAATGATCCTGTAGGAGGAAGTTAGTGAGAATTAGGTACCATACTTTTAACTGAGCAAAGAAGGGGAAGGAGTAAACAAGAGTGAGGGAGAGAGAGAAGAAAAATGAGAGTGAGCCAAGGGAGCTAGGGATTGGACTGGGTAATAGGAAGGAAAGGAGAGGGTATGAAACAGGAAATTTGGTTTAGATCATTATAATAAAACACACTACAGGGTGTAACTGCTGATGGGTGAGTCAGTTAATGGACAAAAACACAAATGTAATAATTACAAGCCTTGATGTGAGTGGATTAAATTATCTGATAAAAGGATATGGACATAGATAAAAAATTCTTAGCAATTTGCTGCGTAAGTGCAAGTTGAAATGCATTTATTAAACAGTTACTGTGTGCCAGGCAATATGCTAAGCACTGGAAATGCAAACACAAGCAAAAAGAAAGTCTGCCCCCAAGGAGCTTACATTCTAATGGGAGAAGAAAACACATAAAAGGAACTTGAAAAGCAGAGAGTAAGGGAGGTGCCTGCACACTGGTATAGTAGAGAAAGTCCAGAGGTCAGGAGTAGAGCCTGGGGAGGAATGAAGATGTGGCCTGACCTGGGCACTTTCCTTACAATGGAAGTTACAAGAGGAACCAAGCAGTCAAAGAAAGCACTGCAGAGGTGGAGTGAACTTTCAGAGAAGGCCAGGGACAAAGTGAACTTTCGGGATGAGAAGGCTGTGGTGGCATGGTAGAGAAAATCCAAGAGTCATGAGTGGAGCTCAGAGAGGAAGCAAGGCATGGGTGGCCTGGGCACTTTCCATATAATGGAGATTCTGGCTGGAGCCAGCCACTTAGAGAAAGGGGCCACAGGGTGGAGGGAACTTCCAGGGTGAGGGGGCTGCATGGCGGAGTAAACTTGGGATATAAAACAGACACAGAGTGAAAATGAGTGCACAGAATGAAATCGAGTATGCTTTGGGGGACTAAAAAAGCCATAGTTGGCATCAGAACCTCAGAAAAAGCAAATTCATAAGCTTGTACAACTCAAGAAAGACAGAGAAAGTACATTGTCCTACATAGAATTAGTCTTAAAGAAAATATGTACAAAAGATACGGAACTAAGTAGAAACTAAGTAATAACATCCTGAATAATGATAGGGTCAAAGAATGTATAGAAACAGTAAACCACTAGCCAACCTAATCAGGAAAAATAGGAAAATTAAATTTTCAAAATAAAAAATAGGGCAGCTTGGTGGCACAGTGGATAGAGCTCTGGCCTTGGAATCAGGAGGACCTGAGTTTAAATCCAGCCTCAGACAATTTGACATTTACTAGCTGTGTGACCCTGGGCAAGTCACTTAACCCCAATTGCCTCACCAAAAAAAGCAAAAAAAAAAAAATAATAAGGTGAATTCACAACAGATAAACCAAAAATTATCAGAAACTACACAATTATATGTCCAAAATGGCTGAGAATTGGCAGGAAGATGATAAATTTTATGTATGTGTGTGTATGTATATATATATACATATCTTTATACATACATATATAAATTATAACTTTTGTGTGTGTATATGTAAATGTGTGTGTGTGTGTGTGTGTGTATATATATGTATATATCCTATGCCTGGAATGGGGATGGCCATTGAAATCAGGAGATGGGGTATCAAGTGAGGAACAAAACAAAGACAGGTGTTGCTGGACATAGTGGGAGGAGTAAAGTATATGGACTGGAAAGGCCAGAGGGCCAAGCAGCGAGGGCCTTTAAAAACTACACATTAGATACCTCGTCATCTTGGGCATCGAAAGCCTTTACAGCCTGGCCTGTGGTGGGAAACCTGCAGCCTCTTCTTAGCTTTCCAGTCTTTTGATACTTGACTCCTCTCCATGGGCTTTACAGTCCACTTACACATGCCTTCTTCCATCTCCTGGCTGCATTTTCAGTGGTTGTGCCTCATGCCTGTAATGTTTTCTCTTCTTGTCTCTGCCCGCTGGCTTCCTTGGAGATTCAGCTGAAAACCCATCCTCTGCAGGGGGCCTTTTCTGGCCCCATTCTCCCTCTGTTCCCTGAACTCCCCATGACTTTCGATCTACTCTGTGTGGATCTTGCATGCACACAGCTGTTTGCATTTGACTTCCTCGTGAATGTGAGCTCCTTGAGGGAAAGCACTATGTTTTTGCTTTTCTTTATGTCTCCAGACATGTGCCTGGCACATAGTAAGCATTTATCACATGGTTTCCTGATTGATTGGCAAACAATCACTTGCTTTTTTGTTTTGTTTTGTTTTTACAAGAACTGCTGGAGGAAGTGGAATGCATTTGGTAGAGATTAGGCTTAGATCAATATCTTATACCACATAACATAATAAGCTCAAAATTATTCTAAAACCTGAATATAAAATGTCATGCCATAAAAAATAGAATGAAATTCAGTACTTTATTGTATAAATACATAAGACCAAGAATCATTCTCGGCAAGTAATCAGTCAAGGAATTTTTTAAAGAAAAATTGTGGACTATAAGTAACTGTGAAAAAAATGTTCCAAATCATGAATAGATAAATGCAAAATAAAACTGCTGAGATTTCCCCTCACTCCAGGAAAAATGGCAGAAGTTAAAAAAGATAGAAATTGTTAATGTTGGAGAAGCTGCAGGAAGACAGACCTCCAGGTGCACTGTTTGTTGGTAGCGCTATGAAGTGCTCCCAACTGTTCTCAATTTTAATTTGGACTTGTATAAGAAAGATGCTGCACCTGTCCCTGCTTTTTTATCCCAAAATCCCACTCCTAGGAATACACCACATGGACATCAAAGACAGAAACAAAGGCCCTTCATATATTGAACTATTCACAGCAGCACTCTGTGTTAGCAAAAAACTGAAAACTCCTGAAAACAAAGAAGGTGCCCATCATTTAGAGAATGACTGAAAAAACTGTGGTATATTAACATAATAGAATATTACTGTGCAGCAAGAAATGAGAGATTCAGAGAAACACAATGATAAAGCAAAATAAGCAGAACCAGTCAGTAAACATGTATTAAGCACCTACTCTGTGCCAAGCACTGGGGATTCAAAGAAAGATAAAATAATCCTTGCCCTCTGGAGCTCACAGTCTAATGGGAAGACAGCATGCAAACAACTTGTACAAACAAGCTATCTATCAGATAAATTGGGGAAAATCCACAAAGGAAGGCATTAGAATTAAGCAGGACCAAGAAAAGCTTCTTGGAGAAGGTGGGTTTTATCTCGGAATTGATAGAAACCAGGAGTCAGATGAGGAGGGAGAGCACTCTGTTCCTGAGGTGCAGCCTGGGAAGGTGCCTGGAGTCAGGGTGAGTGTCTTTTTCCAGGAACAGCAAGGACTGTCACTGGATCAGAAAGTACATGGAGGGATGTCAGAAGATTCACAAGAGAAGGGAAGGCAGGTTATGAATGGCTTTGAATGCTGGAGGATTTTGTATTTGATCTTCAAGGTGTTAGGGAGCCAGTGGAATTTATTGAGTGGGACATGGGGAGACCTGCATTTAGGAAAATCATTTTGAGAGATGAGTGGAGCACGGACTGGAGCAAGTTGAGACTTATGGCAGGTTAGACTAACCACCAGGCTCTTACAATAAATAGTCTAGGATTGGGAGGATGAAGGACTGTATCAGAGCAGTGGCGATGTTAGAGGAAAGAAGATGGCATATGCATATTCCAGAGATGTTAAGGAAAAAATCAGTGGACCTTGATGACAGATTGAATGGGGACAGGGGGAGTAGTGAGGAATTGAAACCCAGGTTTCAACACTAGATAACCTGGGAGGATGACAGTGCCCTCAATAGTAATAGGGAAGCTTGGAAGGGCAAAAGGATTTGGGGGGAGGGAGTAACGAGTTCATTGTGGACAAGTTAGTTTAAAATGTCTACAAGTCATCCAGTTTGAGATGTCTCACAGGTGGGTGGAGGTGTCAGACTGGGGGTCAGCAAAAAGGTTAGGGTTGAGAGTTATCTATTGAACATCCATGGGAGCTGGTAAGATCACCATGTGAAGCAGTATAGAAGGAATAGAAGAGAGGGCCCAGGACAGAGTCCTGTTGGACAAACAGGTTAGCCGATGTGACCTGGATGAAGATTCAGCAAAGGAGACTGAGAAGAAGCAGTCTGATAGGTAGGAGAACCAGGATTCATGTCCCAGAAACTAGAGAGAAGAGAGTATGAAGGAACAGAGAGTGACTGACAGTGTCAAAGGCTGCAGAGAAGTCAGGAAGGATGAGGCTTAAGAAAAGGCCATTGGATTTGCCAACTAGGCGATCATTGGTAATTTGGGAGAGAGCAGTTTTGTTGGAATGATGAGGTTGGAAGCCAAACTGTAGAGAGAGGGAGGAAAGCAGAGGCACCTATTGTAGACAGCCTTCTAGAGGAGTTTAGCCATAAAAGGAGGAGAGAGGTATAGGAAAATAGCTAGTGGGGATGGATGGCCAAGTGAGGATTTTTTGAGGATGGTGGAGACAAAAACGTGTTAGTAGGCAGTAGGGAGTCAGCCAGCAAATAGGAAGAGACTGAAGATAGGTGAGAGTAGGAGTGATAAGGGGGGGTGATATACTTGGAGGAGACAGGTTAGAATTGGATCCCTTGTGCATTCCAGTAGTTAGCTGAGAGAACAGTATGTACAGTGGCCATCAATGGAAATGATCAGATTGCTAAAAAGGAAGCAAAGCTTCCAGCACTTGCTAAGTGTTTAATAAATCCTTGATTAATTAGGGTAGTAGCAAAGAACTAGGTAGGTCATCCAGTAATGGAATGGCTCAAACTAATTGTGGTATCTGAATGGAATGGAGTATCACTGCACCAAGAGAAGCAAAGAGTGTGACAAATCCAGGGAAGCACAGAAAGACACAGCAATTGATGCAGGGTGAGGGATGAAGAACCAGGGAAATAGTATACACTGTGACGACGACGACGTAAGAGGAAAGAGTGATGACAAAAAGAAAACTGCGTGATGTGTGATTCTAATGACCACACTTGGTCTCCAGAATCAACAAGGAATGGGCCTGCCTTCTTTGCAGAGGTGAGAAGAGACTTCCGGCATGGTGCATTACATGTATTGTCATCCTGGTGGGTTTTTCTCTCTTTTTAGAGTATTTGTTGCAAGAGGTGGTTTGCTAGGAGGGGGAGAGATTTATTTGGAAATGAATATGGTGATATAAAGATCTCAATAAAAATGTAAAGATAAAATAAAATAGAGAAAGGCTTCACCAGTGCTCCGTCTACTATTTGGGGCTCCATGAATTTCCTGGTCAAAGGAAGCCTCCCTCTGGCATTTTCTAACCCGACTTGCAGATACCTTCAGTTAACTCAAGATGTAAATCGTCCCTGATCAGTCATTCTGCACCATCTGGGCATCCTCCTTATAAACCAAGGGAAAGTACACAAAAATCTCTCCCGTTCTCCAGGGCTGAATTACTAGACTATGCCCAGTGTGCTCTGTCATTCCACCAAAGTCACACAGGAACACTAAAATTACCTCCTAGGTTTTAAATTTAGAAGTTTCTCTAAAGCCTCCTGTTTCCTAATACAACCTAAAATCCAAATAGAAGAAAGAATATAAAAATTGGTTTTAACATGAGTTCACAGGTTGTAAATGATGGAAATAGTTTCCCCTCTGAGAAACCATGGGTATGTCCTTCCCTTATGGTCATATAGTGGTCACGTATATATGGTCATGTAATCTTAGGTGATCGTATGACTGATCTCCAGTCATAGACATGGAAGAGAGCTGAGAGGTGATCCAGTCACAGCCCCTCCTTTTGCAGATCAGTAAACTGAGGACCAGCTGGTCCTTGTGCACTCATCCTCTGGCTTCAGGTCTGGAACTCTACTTCTCCACTGCCTTCCTCCTCATTAATGAGATAAACCTTAGGTGAACGAGGTCCTTGCAAGGCTTGGGATTGTGACATTCATAAATCAAATTCTGAGAGCAGATTTTGTCCTAACTGTTGAACGTATCTCTTTTAGAAAGGGATTGTTGTTTTGGTTTTGGTTTTTTCCCTACCCTGGGCCAGAGGATTTTCTGCTCAACACTGTCTATAACGGCCTTGGGACTCAGCATGCATTTCACTATTATGTGGTGATATACCCTTCTCTGTGAAAACTGGGGGACAAAGGGGAGGGGGATCATCTAACAAATGACAGACTCCTCAGTAACTCCCCTCTCCCCACGTGAGTAAGGGTAAGAGTCCCGGAATAGACCCAATTTCTCTCTTCCTTCAATTTGGCTGAGTGTGACCGTTGTGGTCTTGTCCACAAGCCGGTTTGAAGAACTCAGTTAATGTGAATGGGTCTATGAAGGACTGAGTCTTAATGACAGTTAACAACAGGAGATTCCCCACTCCAAAAGTGTAGTATTGAGGGGTCAGCATCCCCCTGGAGTATTTCATTCTGATCAGATCTGGGCTTTCATTTCTTGTTTTTAAAGGTTAGGTCTCCTTATATCACTCAGGCTAGAAATCCTACCCTGCTGCTGTGTTCCTGTTTACTCTTCCTTAAGTAGCCTGGCAGCTTCCCCATCAGGCCCTTCACCATATTAGTGCTAAGCAGTGTGGACGCTGGGTCAGCATAGCCCCTTTGCGTGTCAGAACTCTGGGCTCAAGATGACAAGTGTCAGCTTCTTGGGTAGCTGAGATTACAGGCTTGCTCTACCATACCAGCTTGGCCAGGCACTGCTTGGCCATTGTTATTGAATGTTTTGAAGGAGTTCTAGAAAATGAACCCTGAATCCCAAAATACTGGAATTCAAAATACTGGAAAATTGTTTTTCCAGACCTACTCCTGAGGATAAAGCATAACTAGCTTATTTTTACATGGCAGGGAATAAATGTTCAGAACTAGTGATTTTCAGAATTGAGACAGGGAGAAGGCAGAGCTCAGTGGCCATGGTCCATACAGTGTTCAGAGATAGAGCCTTCAGCATAACCTCAGGCGCTGAGATTCTTCTCCCAAATTGTCAGGCTAGAGGATGAAGCCTGGGATTCATGAGGAATGGCAATAGGAGGAGATTGAGTGTGGGGAGTTGGCCAAGATGTACATTGCATTCCCTGACCCCAACACCACTGGAAAATCCCAGGGCAGGCAGAACTGTGGCCTCATACCCCCCAGCCCTCCAGTGCCTTTTCTCTGAGTTTACCTTCCATCTACAGCTCTCCTCCCTCCCTCTCTCTCTCTCTCTCTCTCTCTCTCTCTCTCTTCCTTAATTCCAAGAAATTTCTCTGCTCAACCAGAATGAAACAAGTGATTAGACAGCAAAGAAAGGATATGTACTTTAAATACTGAATTCAAAGTAAATAACAAGGAATTAAATGAAGCAAGACACATACAGAGAGAGAGAGAGTGTGTGTGTGTGAGTGAGAGGATATGTATGCATTATAGTATTTCTACCTGTAGATATATTGGAAAAGGAAATGACAAACCTCTTCAGTGTCTTTGCCAAGAGAATCCCAAATGGACACATGTAGAGTTGGAAATGACTGTAAAACAACTGAACTGAATGTATGTGTGTGCATGTGTGCGTGTGTGTGTGCGTGTGTGTATGTGTGTGTGTGTGTGTGTGGTGTGTGTTCAATGTGCCTCATTATTTACAAGCTGTCTGGGCCATTAGAATGGAATCTCCTTGAAGGCAGGAACTTTGGTTTTTTGCCATGGTGGGGGAGTGGTATTTCCAGTGCTTAGCACGATGCCTAGTACATATTAAGCCCTTAATAAATGTTTGGTTGATTGACTTACTGCCTGGGGATTGTTCATCCTCTAAACCTTGATCCCTGTTCCTAGTTCTAGAATGTGTGACACTGAACTCGGAGACTAGGACTCCTGCCTTAGGAAAGTGATGAATAAAAAGAGAAACATCTATGAGTACAAGGCTGTGAACCCTTTCCAAATCTTACAATTGAGGACTCCTTGCTTTGGCTTCTCCATGAGCCTATACAGCTATATCTCTCCTTCTAACAAGATAGGCCATTTTAATTAGACAATTGGTATCCAGTGCATGAACTAGAAATATTAAATAAGAGGAAAATAAAAGGGATGAGAAGAAACTAGATCTGAAAATATTATGCAAGTTCGGTTCTGCGGCCCTGATCTCATTGGATCCAATCCATAGGTTATCCATCTACAAACAAGCCAAGGTCCTTAAGCAATATTTTGACTGCTTTGTAATAATCCTTTTTGTAACTCGCTAATTTATGTAGACTACAAACAGAGATCCTGCAATATTTCATATACAGTCAAATGAGTTAATAGTAATCAAAACAGTAAATAGACCTTGTAATCCACAACTATTAGAGTGTTGTGCAGGAACAGAGAGAAGACATTGGAGATGGGCAGGAAGGGAGAGAAATGAATGTTCAACCCAGTCAGTCCCTGAGAAGGAAGGTGAGCCATCTATGATTGAATGCACTTTTATAAAGGACGTGTAAAAGGGGTGAGGGAGAGAGACGGCCCCTGTCTTTTAATGTTTACTTCTAGGACAGCATTGATTTGCCCATGGCCTGATGTGGGCAGTGTTGCCTTTCACTGGAGAGTCAGGCTAGAAGGTAATCAGGTGACACAAAGTCTTGCTGAGAGGCAGGCTCTGAGCTGGAGGAGCAGAGGGAAACCAGGGGTCTGGAGTAGGAGACAAAAAGAGGAAAAGCAAACATGAACTTCTTTGAGGCCATGATGAGGTTAAAGCTAGAGCAGAAGTGACAATGGGATCTTCCCTCACCACTGCCACTCCAGTTCCTGAGAGAAGTTAGCAAATGTCTGCATGTCTGGTGTCAAAAAGTAACACCATCAAGACATAGAGGCTTTAAAGATCCCCAGAGTTGCCTTCCCTATCTCCCCGATCTGACTGAAGCTGGTTGGGTCTTCCTCTCATTGTGTTAAAGGTTCAGGGGGAAAACTCAGGAGCGAACCAACTCACTGCCTCTGGTCCATTCAAGAGTGGGAGGTGATAGCCTTGGGAAATGGGTGGTGAAAGTATTTCCTTGCTTCACTTAATTCCTTGTTATTTACTTTGAATTCAGTATTCAAAGTACAAGTCCTTGCTTTGCTGTCTAATCACCTGTGTTTCATTCTGGTTTGAGCAGAGAGAGTCCTTGGAATTAAGGACTTCTGAGCTGTTCATTGTAACTCATGTTTACCTCTTGAGTGCCATGGACTTGGGAGTGGTTAAAATTTGGACCTAGCTACAAATGCATATGGCCTTTGATCTCTGCTCCTCCAGGAATGTGCCTAGACCCAGAGACAGAGTTGAAGCACCCCCCCAAATCCACAATCTTCATTCTGTATCTCAAGCAAATCAACCGCACTCAGGAGCAAGGCATCGCATGAGGGGAAGTAAATAAAGAAGGTCTTTGTTCAAAATACCCAAACTTCAAGGTTCACTCCAGAGGCAAAAGAGACTGAAGTCTGCAGGCTGGGTCTGTGGTTGAGTGGATCTGAGATGAATGGGGAATGGTCAGTAGTACTGAGACTGTGATTTAACAAAGAAAGACAACTCTTGGCCTGGGGGGGGGGGGGCTGCCGGGTCTCAGTAGATAGATGTTGCCCAATTATCTGAGTTATTTGTTCACACAGAATGAACATAATTCCTGCGTCCCAGGAGTTCTCCCTTTTCTCTCTAGAATGCTTTGTTCCCAAATGTGAAGCCCCAGAAGTTTTCTCTTTTTAGAAGGCTTGGTCCCCAAATATTGGGCCCAGGAACGCTTTTCATGGTCAATTGCATGAGAATACGTGCAACTTTTATCTGCATTTGACCCATCCTTTACTCAGTTGTCAAAATGAGATTCCTAACCTGCAGATCTAACCGTGTAACCCCTCACGCACAATAAACTCCAGTGGCTCCCTATTATCCTGGGGGCTTCCTTCAAGTCCCAGCTAAAATCCCACCTTCTCCAGGAAGCCTTTTCTGTGCCCCCTTAATGCTAGGACCTTCCCTTTATGGATGACTTTCCGTTTATATATCTATATAAACCGTCTGTATTTTGTCTGTACAGCGTTAATTGTAACCTCCCCCATTAGACTGTGAACTCCTTGAGGGCAGGGGCTGTCTGTCTTTATTTCCCCGGCGCAAAGTACAGTGCCTGGCACACAGTGGCACGTGCTGCTTCAAGCCTAGAAGCCAGCTTCTGCTCCCAGGACAAGTGGAGCCGTGGGAGACTGCCCGGAAGTTGCCATGGCGACAGACGCCCAACTGCCGGCAAGAAGGGAGGTAAAGAAGGGAAGGGAGACAGACCGAGAGCACGGAGCCCATGATTGGTGGAAACGCACGCTGTGTCCCGCCCCACCTCAGCAGAGGACCGCTTGGGAGGCGAGGAGAGCCGGGAACTTAGGGGAAAGGGGCGGAGCCTTGGGGACCTTTCGTGATTGGGCGGCCGCGTGCAGCGTGGCCTTCTGGGAATCGTAGTTGTGCGGATCCGCCTGCGCTGGCGGAGGATGAGGCTGCGCGCGCAGCTCTGGCGCCCCCCCCCCCCCCCCCCCCCCCCCCCCCCCCCGCACTCCTTGCTGGCCTCGCGGTCTTGGAGCCGGCTGGCCGTTTAGGTGTGTCATGGCTCTGGACCCGGTGAGCGAGTGTCCGCGCTCCCGGCCCTCGTCGGTACGGCCGGCCCTGGGCTGGGGGAAAGGGGGAGCGGGGAGGAGGGACCCTCGGGGATGGAGGGAAGGAGGCTCTTTGAGATGGGGGGCGGCCTGTCGTGCTAGGGGGAGGGACCCTCGGGGATTGGGGGAAGGGCAGCCCTTCTGGAGGAGGGGTGTTCTGGGGGAGGGAGCCCTCCGGGATGGGGGCCTTGAGAGAGGGGGAGTCATAAGGACCACCCCCCTTCCCCTGGTACATCCGAGGATTTCAGGCTGAGGCAGGGGACCCCTGGGGGGATCTTAGAGTCACAGATCTAGAGCTTAAGGGACGTGCAAGATACACCTTGGTGTTACAGATGAGGAAACTGAGGCATAGAGAGATGAAGCAAATGACCAGGACTCAAACTCAGGCCATGTGACCACCAGTGCAGGCACAGCTCCACTCCAGACACCCCCATGCCCCTCACCCCATACACCTTTCCTGTATCATGGAGCTGAGCCCCAACCCACCAGGACCCGCCTTGACCCTTCCTAGGGGTGCCAGGCACACACTCGCAGGCACCCCCTTCTCCCCCGACCTCCTGTGTTCTCATCTGTAAACTCGTCACCAGTACAACACTCCCCAGACTGACCTTGTACATTTGTTGTGGAGGGGAGTGCTTTGTCTGTCTTGAATTCCCAGCCAGCACATCCTACTCCCTTCTTGGTATGCCCCAAGCAGCTGAGAGATCCTTCAGTGAGAGTAATAGGCCTGGCTTCTGCCTGTGACATTTGCCTCTCTCTTCGAGGCTTGGTGGGCTTGCCACAGGCCGGGGAATGGTGTAGGTTCTAAACCTGGAAGCCACCTTGCGATGTCTACTCCAGCCCTTCATTTTACAGAGGAGGAAACTGAGGCCTTAAGAGGGGCCCTGGGCCGCATAGCTAATGAGTGGCTGAGCTGGAGTGACAGCCCGGGCCCCTTGCTCATAGCTCATCGTGGCAGATAGACTCTTTAAATCACTCCAACTCCTGACATAGAGACAAGATCAATCAATGTAGGTTAGGAAATACTCAAGTAGACTCTGGACATCACTTGCAGAACAAATGAATGACTTCATCTGGGAACTCCAGGGACCATAGTGTCTGCTTTTGCACAACAATTGTGGAACAGGAATGGCTCCCTTTTATTGATTATCATAAAGAATCATTTCAGATAATAATAGCTCAAAACTCTATGCCCATTTCATGTTGTCAGTAAAGAAATTGAGCCCTCAGTGACTTGCCTGTAGTCAGGGTTGAGACCCAGGCCTCCTGCCTTTTGACTTCTGTAGCATAAACAGACACTGGGCAGGGACAGAAGGAGGGGAAGGGAGGCTCAGCAAGCCAGCATAGATCGTTTTAGTTTGGGGCTTAAGTCATTGCTTTCCCATCAGTTCCTGCCATTCCCTCACAGTTCCCTTTCTGGCTAGATAGAGTATAGCTATCTTCCAGCCCTTATAAGGGAGAAGAGCAGATGACTTTGGCAGTCAGCAGCTTTGCATCTCTTTCTGTTTGGGCCAGCTTTGTGTGGTGTCCCTGTGGGAAGATACAGTGTCTGTATGTGTGTATCTGGGCCACTTTGAAGCCACTTTGGACCTCATTTAGCAGCAGGACAAAGATGTTACTTGGGGACGACTTTTTGTCCAACTGTATATCCAAGAGCCTCGGCAATTTCACCAGGACCTTGGAATAAGACTGTGGCCAGAACTGCAGCATACTTTTTGCTGACTCCTAAACATCTTTCCCCACAGCAGTGTTTAGTAGAGTATAGAGGTGCTCAGCCTGAGTCTGAAGGGGACGAGCCCCCTGGTGGGGACAAAGCTTTGAAATACAGAGTAAAGGACGCTGCTGGAGAGTTGCTGTCCCCGGGGGACGTGATGACTGTGGTCGTCCCAAAGCCCCGACTCCTTCCTCTGCACAAACAAGAAAATGTCCTGAGACTGGATGCCCCCGTGAAGCAAGAAACCGTGCTGGGTGAGGAGCCCTTGGACCCTGAAGCTTCTCGTCAGAATTTCAGGCAGTTCCAATACACAGAAGTGACCGGGCCCCGTAAGGCCCTGAGCCAGCTCCGAGAACTCTGCCTGCAGTGGTTGAGGCCAGAGATTCATACAAAGCAGCAGATCCTGGAGCTCTTAGTGCTGGAGCAGTTCCTGACCATCCTGCCCCTGGAGATCCGGGCTTGGGTGAAGTCCCAGCGTCCAGACAACAGTGAGGAGGTAGTGAACCTGGTGGACAACTTGACCCATGTGCTTGAGCTAGGAGGTGAGTATTCAAGAAGCACAAGCAGTCAGGGAGATAGAAAGGAGGACTATTTCCTGCTGGCAGGGAGGCCAACCATTGACAGTATTTGGAAACTGAGCGTGGGTCCACTCTATGAAATCGTCCAGCCTAATGCTTACAAGTTTTCTGTGCACAGCAACCCGTGGTCCTGATGAGTGGGAGAGACTCTATTTTCCAGGTTGGGTCCTCCCTTTTGGACAGAGTATGGATCTGGAACTGGAAGGAACCTTGAAGGTCTTCTAGGCTAGACATAGCTGAATTGCCTACCTTACCTGCATATAACCCCAGAGAAGGGGTCCTTCCAAAATCATGTGCCACAATCCCACTCGTGAGTAGATGCTGTGAAAAGTGACTTTGACCACATGTTACATTTATGAAATATTTCATTTTCTTCTCCCCAGAGTCCTACGAAATAGGTCGTCTGTAGTTATCCCCATTTTATAACTGAGGACACTGAGGCACCAAATGCTACAAGAGCTCACAGTCACATACCTCCTGACTAATTCAGGATTAGCACCCAGGAGTCCTGATTCCCTTCCCATCACAACTAAACCATATCACACCTCTGTTAGTAAAGTCTTCTGAGTATATGTGGTTGTTTTCTGTAAACTTTGCATATTTATTCCACACTTATTTTGCAGATTAATGAAAGGACCTAGACCTAGAAAATACTTGGTTATATGAAAGTGACTGAAACGCAGAAGGGTGCAGCATGTTATATTGAAAAGACTGGACTCAGTAATCAGGAGACGTCCAGGTGTGAATCTTGCCCCAAATACTTGCCGGATCTGTGACCTGTGACCGTGGTCAAGTCATTTATTTGTCTGTGCCTTGGTTTCTTCATCTCTACAGTACAAATAGTAATCTTAGTAGTATCTACCTCAAACAAATACCATGAGCATCAAGGAAGATAATGTATGTGAAAGCCATTTCCAAACATAAAAACAGCTCTTATTAGTACAGATCACCCAGCATATTTAGGGGTAGAGCTGTGAATGATCCCCTCTGCCAACCCTGATTCTTGGGCCAGAGATCATTTCTTTGAAACCTGCTGAGACCACAGGGAAAGAACTGGAGCCCAAGAAAGCAATTTGTATAGTCTGTCTTTCTAATCCTAGGAGAAGATGGAGCTGCTGTTCTGGTCTTACGAATTTCTCAGTCTATAGAAAGTGGGGAAATGATACCTGATTAGTGGGTGGGGATTTCTGGCTCCTTGAGTCCCAGCAGGACTGGGCATCTTCACAGCTCTTTCTCTCCTTCAGCTCAGCCTTCTGGAGGCTCAGGTCTTTCCCACCAAGGCACCACAGGAGATGAAGAAAAGCCCAGTGTTCTCTTGCTCACCAGTTCTCAGGTGAGTCCCACAATGCCTCTTCCATTTCCAAGTTGTAAGCTTGTTCTTTTCCCTCATCTGTAGGCTCCCTGTCTAGCCATATCTCCAACCAATGGAGTGGGTCTGAGCCCCTGGAGCCCTAGGGAGTGCCGGACCGAAGAATGCTCCCTGCTCATTGAGCCTCTAACAGCTAATGTGCCACCGTGTGATTGCTGACCAAAGTCTCTGTGGCCTGTGTGCCTGAATGAGTCTGACTGTGACCTGGGCCCTGGGCCCTGGGCCTCTGCTGCTACTGAGGACTTGGAAGACTTGGTTTGTCATCCCCAGAGTATGTTTGGAAGGCCACATTCTAGAACCCAGTAGCTAAGCCAGCCCCAGGGCTAGCAATGCAAACTCTTTTTAAAAACATTTTAACTCTTATATTCTTTCTTTTAAAAATGTTTTTATTGATGTCTTTTGTATTATATCTCATTTATGAATACATCCCTTCCTTCCTCTATCCAGAGAGTCTTTGAGGGAAAAAAATATAGATAGATAGATAAATAGATAGATAGATAGAGATATATTAGCAAAACCAATGTACATATTGACTGCTTCTGACAGCGTATGCAGTATTCCTCATCCACAGTCCTCCCTACCTGCCTCCATACCCCCCAAAACACACACACACACAATGAAGAAAGGGAGCTGCATTTTCCTGAGTCTCCTTGAGAGCCAAGTTTAGTAATTAGCATTCCACATTCTTCAGTTTTGTCTTATTATTATTTAATATTATTTCTGTCTACATTTTTGTAGCTATATATATTATTTGCCTGATTCTGCCTTAGTTTATATAAACCTTCTCATGCAGCAGAAACTGTTTAGGCCCATCGGGCCTGAGTCAGCATCCTTCTTTTGGTGGGTACAGTAGGAATTTGAGTCCCTCGACCATCATGAAAGTTCTCCACCCATTCTCTTCTTGGGGCTTTTTGTGCTGCTGCAGAGCTAGCCCTTTACTCCGGTTATGATTCTGGCCTCTTGAACCCTGTTCCTAGCCTCAGGACTTTAGGGTCAGGATCTTTTGAGGATTTGACCATCACAGGACATCACATTGAAAGTCCTCATGTATTGGGTACTAGAACAGAAAGCTGTGTGCAGTAGGGCCTACCATCTTTTCCTTGGTACTTCCAGTATCCCACCTACCTTCTGGAAAACCCGTAAGTATGCATGGTGTTCAAGGCTGTGATGATTTCTTTCTCCCAGGATGGATGGGGACAGATGAACTCTTCACAGACAGACACATATGAGGATACAAAGCAAGAAAAATGTTGGAACCTCATGTCATTGGGTAAGAAAGGCTTGCCCTAGTGTTTACAGTATCCCAGTGGATCATCTTTTATTTCTCAGTTTTCTAATATTTTTAGAACCTATGAAATTCTTAGTTGAACACACGCAAATATTCCATTCAGCAAACCTCAGTGGGTGCTGGCATACAGCATGTGCATGGATAGGTAAATAAAGGTAATTCAGGAGTAGGAAAGAATACTAACAATGGAAGGCTCTGGAAAGGCCTAGAGAGGGTGATCCTGGAGCAGAGCCTTGAAGGAAGTGAGGGATTCTGGGAAGGAAGGAAATAAGCAGTTATTAAGCACCTGCTGTGTTCCAGGCCCAGTGCTCAAGCTTCACAGATCCTGTTTCATTTGATCCTCCCAGCAACCCTGCAGGGTAGGTACTGCTTTTATCCCCGTTTTTTACAGTTGAAGAAACTGAATCTGATAGGTTCAAGGACTTGCCCTGAGTCACCTAGCTAGTAAGTGTCTGAGGCCAGACAGGCCTAGCACTCTTGTGTTGTAGGGTGCCCCAGCTGCCTCTCTTAGTTCTAGACAGGAGAAGAGCCCATGAAAAGGCGTGGAGATGGGAGAGCTAGTCTGTTCAGGGACAGTTTGACTGGAACATAAAGGATATGAAGACAGGTGCTGTGAAATCAGTCTGCAAAGAGCCTACTGTGTGTTGGGTTCTGTGCTAAGCACTGGGGATACAAAAAGAGGCAAAGACAGTCCCTGCCCTCAAGGAGCTTAGAATTTAATGGGAGAGACAACATGCAAACAAATGTATACAAAGCTCTATACAGAATAAATAGAAAATAATTAAGATGGTGAAGTTGCCCAGAATGAAGAGGGATTAGGGAAGGCTTCCTGTAGAAGGTGGGATTTAAGGGCTTTGAAGGCCAAACAGAGCATTTTGTATTTGCACCTGGAGGCAAAAGGGAGTCACTGGAGCTTGTTGAGAACAGGATGATGGGGTCAGATCTTCGATTTAAGAAAATCACTTTCCTGGCTGAATGAGGAATGGACTGGAGTAGGGAGAGACCTGGGTCAGCAGACCCACCAGCAGCTATTGCAGTAAACCAGGCATAAGGTGATGAGGGCATGGCCCAGGGTGTGGGCAGTGTCAGAGGAGAGGAGGGGGCAAATTCGAGAGAGGTTCCAGAGGTGAAATTAACAGGCTTTGGCAACTGCTTGTATATGACGGAGTGAGAAAGTGAGGTGTCCAGGATGACTCCCAGGTTGTGAGCCTGAGGGCCTGGGAGGATGGAGTGGAAGGGGTGGTTTGAAAGGGAGTTGGAGATGTGAGACTGGAGGTCAGCAGATTGGGGCAGGAAAGGTAGATTTCAGAATCATTTGCATAAAGGTGGTCATTAAATCCATGGGAGCTGATGGGTGAAGTGGTATGGAGGGAGAAGAGAAGAGGACCAGGCCAGGGCCCTGGGGGACACCCAGGGTTGGAGAGAGTGATCTGTAAGAGGATTCAGCAAAGGAGACAGAGAAGGAGTGGTCAGAGAGGTGGGGGAGAACCAGGAGGGAGTGGGGAGTCCTGAAAACTTAGAGAGAAGAGAGTGTCAGAGAGGAGAGAGTGATCCACAGCATCAAAGACTGCTGAGTGAGCAAGGAGAATGAAGATTAAGAAAAGGTCATTAGATTTAGCAACTAAGAGATCATTAGTGACTCTGGAGAGAGTAGTTCTGGTGGAATGATGAGGTTGGAAACCAGATTGTAAGGGGTTAAAAAGAGAGTGAGAGGAGAGAAAGTGGAGGCACCTGTTGTAAATGGTCTCTTTCAGAGTTTAGCTACAAAAGGCAGAAGAGAAATAGGATGACAGTCAGCAGGAAGGATCAAGGGAGGGTTTTTTCAGGATGGAGGAGACATGGACATGTTTGTAGTCAGGAAGAGATTGAAAATAAGTGAAAGAGTGGGGATGACCGGGGTGGGAATCTCCTGGGGGAAATGGGATGAAATGTAATCGCTTAAGCAGGTAGAGGAGTTAGCATTGGTAAGGAGTTAGCATTGGTAAGGAGTAAGGCCACTTCATCACATGAATCACATGAGACAGGAGTGAAGGGAGGAGAGAAGGGCAGAAGGCACCTGAATGATCGGAAATGAGGAAGAGGGGAGAAGAGGGAATTCATGGTGAATGGCCTCAATTTTTTCTGTAAAATATGAAGCAAGGGTGTCAGCTGAGAAGGTAGGGGGAAGGGGAGTAATGGGAGATTTGAGAAGGACTGAAAAGGTTTGGAAAAGCTTCTGTGGAGAGTGAGAGAATGAGTTGATGAGGAAAATAGAGTAGGATTGCCTAGCAGCAAGGAGAGCCCTGATGAGGTTACGTAACATAAATTTTGTAAAGGACCTACTCAGAATGGTTGCATGGTTTTCTCTACCTTCGTTCAGCAGCCCATATAGGAGTGAAGAAAACAAGTGGTGGGAGTGATCCAAGGCTGAGGCTTGGCTGGGTATAATCAGCCATATGATAAGGGGGCTGGGGATTGAAGAGAGGAGGGCAGTATAGAGTTAAATTGGTTTACCAAGGAGTCAAGATGAGAAAAAGAGGAGCGAGTGACTAGTGCAGGAGAGATGTCCTGGGAGGAAACTGAGAAGTCAAGGGATTGGAGGTCATAGTGTGGATGAAGAGTAGGGTTTGGTAGAAGAAGGAAGAGGGAGAGGTGAAAAGCCGATGGATAACGGTTGGACGTCAGAATTCTTGAATGTAAAGGTAGTACTTTTGTACAATGTCAAGATCAAGGGTGTAACTATATTTGTGTGTGCCTGAGGTGAAGTGGAAGAGTAGTTCATGGGAGGTGAGTAGGTTGTGGGTGTTGGAGGGAGAATCAATATGTATGATGAAGTCTCTCAGAATGGGGGCAGGAATGGGGGAAGGGAGAAAAATTGTGAGCCAGCAAGGAAGGGAAATGACTTGGGGGGTTGGCAGACCACAGCTCCCAGGATTTTGGTTGAGTGGTAGATAGAAATGGCATGAATCTCAAAGGAACAGAGGTTGCTTAGTGAAGGAGAAAGGGAAAAAACAAGTAATGGGGAGCAAAGAGCGTTCCAATTTCTCTGCCTTAAACAGTGATCCAAGGAGAATGAGTGAAGATGCTGCCAGTACTGCAAAGGATGGCCAGGAAGGCTGTGTCAGCAGGGAAAGCCAGGTTTCATAAGAGCTAGCAGATGGAAGGAGTGGGAGAGGAAAAGATTTAAGATGAAGGGAAATCTGTTGCCTGTGCAACAGGCATTCCAGAGGGCACAGTGAAAGAAGCTCTGGGTACAGTTAGGTTGAAACTTGTAGTGAGAGGGTTATGGGGCATAAGAATGAGGAATCAGGTGGTAGATGGTGTGGATGGGTTGGGATGGTGATCTACAGGAATTCCGTGTCCCTGGGATGTGAAGGGCATGACCGGGGTGAGAATATTGATCATTGAGTAGAGTAGAGGGCACCACTCCCCCTGCCCTCAGAGGACAGGCGCAGCTGGAGAGGGGAGGACTGGAGTTGAAGGGGGGATTGCTCTTCTTTGCCCCAGGGTTCTCCACATCCCAGCTGGGAGATTGGGCTGGAAGCAGGAAGTGACAGATGGAGGACACTCAGCCCAGCCAATAGAGCCTTTACTCAGGGGGCCCACTGTGCCCAGCGGGAGAAGGAAGGCCCAGGGCACTAGTGCAGGGAGTCTGAGGAGGCTGGTTATGAGGCAGATGGAAAGTACATGGGAGTCAGACTGGGGAAGCCCGAGTGCCAAACATGGGAGAGTTGGGATCTTACAGATACGGTCTCATTTGGTCTTCACAACAGCCCCAGGAGGCAGGTGCTGTTATTACCCCCATTTACTAATAAGGAATCTGAGGCAGACAGAGGGGAAGTGACTTGCCCAGGGTCACCCATCTAGTCAGTGTCTGAAGCCAGATTTGAACTCAGGTCCTGACTTCAGGGCCAGCTCTCTACGCGCTGCCAGAGCAGTTGAGATACTTATACAATCATAGGGGACACGATCCAAGAAAGGAATCAGGTCACAGAGTGTAGCAGCAAACGTGACATCAAGGTGCTCACTGACCTCTTGGGCAGGAGTGTGCTTTGGGGAAAGGGACACAAGAAAGAGCGACTGTAATTCAGAAGAATCAGGCATGGTCAGAGTGGCCTGGGGTCTCCTCAAGACCTACCCCTGTGGGCCACGTGGACTGAGGTGCCACGTCCTTGGGGGCCCCCAGACCAGTCATGCAGAAGTGTTGAGGTTTGCCAAGGGGAGGGGGGACCGGACTTGTTCTGCTTGGCCTTGGCAGGTGGAACAGGAGACGGCTTAGAAAGTGCAAAGGGGCTCCTGGAGGCTTGATCTCAGGAAAAACTTCCTACTAATTAGAGCTCCCTGCAGTGGAGCTGCATCCTTTGGGGCCTTCAAGCAGAAGTTAATAATAGGTGACTCATAGAGGCTGATGTAGAAAGAATGAGTGTTCATATCGAGGCTGGGCTCTGGCCTCCAAGGTCCTTCCAACCATGAGAGGAAGGATAAGGGAGCTTCCCCTTCAGCCTGGGGCAGGCAGGGGCCAGGAAGGTGTCACGGAGGAGGTGGCTGCTGAAAGGGAAGGTTTTCAGCAGGCAGGGAGGTAGAAAGGGCAGCGCCTTCTGCTGATTTTGATTTAGTGCAGTGCCGGGCACATAGTAGGTGCTTCATAAGTGCTTGCTGACTGAGTGCCTAATTGAACCTCTGCCCCCTCTTGCCCACACCTAGGGGTGACTGTGAGCCCCTTCAGAGAGCTCCTTCCTTTCGCCTTCCTGGCTTGTCTTCCCCAGAATCACCCTTCCCTTTCCCCCACATCACAAGATTGAGGACAGAAAGCTCTGCATTCACATGACCATGTTCACTTCCTCCCCCCAGGAGTTCCAGTTCCCAAACCCGATGTTATCCCTGAGTTGGATGGAGGGAAAGAACCACGGATCCTGACTGTACAAGGAACGGAAGAGCCCCTGGGCCCAAGAGGCAGCTGTCCAGGTATTGGAGTGAGGGCTGATTAATATGCATGGAGTTTAGAAGTGATCATTGATATGACAGCGTCTCTGATCTACTACCCAGGGACCTCTCCTCAGTCTCCGCCATCCTGTAGAACCAGGTGACCATGGAGGCATTTGGTAGAGATCCTCGTCTGTCCCCTCTGCTTGGGGGTCACCATTCCTCGATCACTGTTTCTTCTGTTGTCAGCCAATAAACATTAAGTGCCTACTGTGTGCTAGGTACTGTGCTAAGCACCAGGGATCCAAATACAAAAATGGACAGTCCTTGCCTTCAGGGAGCTTGCAGTCTAGCGTGGTTCTTACCACACAGAAGGAAGCTGAAGGTCAGCAGTGAAGGGGAGCCAGGGAGTGATAAGTCCGGAGTCCCAAGGCTGATGGGACCTTGCTGCATGATGAGGTTTTCCCAATAATGAGCCCCCTGGGGCCCAGGGGAGAAGTCGGAGCAGTCCTAAAGGAGGGCAGCCCGTTTCTTTATCCCTCCCCAAGTCCTCACAAGGTCTTTCCCACCTCATCTAGTCCTGCCTTCTCCAGACTCCTGCTTGTTCTCTGCTCCTTCTCTCATATTCCTGCTCCTCAGCAGCCTTCCTGGAAGGATTCCAATTCCCTCGAAGGCGGGGCTTCCCCCTGCCCGTCTTCTTATCCTTTTTCCATGTGGAACGTGGTCACGGCTATGACTTTGTTGGGAGGCACGGTTTTCAGTGTCTGTCTCTCATTTCCATGAGTAAAAAACTCATTTTTTGTTTCTTTCAGCCTGGGAGACTAGAACAGAGGTCACGGAGCCAGCTGCTCTGGAAGATTCTTCTGAAGCAATAACTCTCTCAGGGTCGGTAACCAAAAGGCCCAGAAGGAATATTGCCCCGAGTTCCACCTTAAGAGAAGTGGGTGAAAATGAGGACAAGTTAGGGAGACAGAAGGTCAGCCCTGCTCGAGTGAGTCCCAGGAGGGCCTTGTTCCCGAGGAGTTTCAGGAAAATGACATTTTCCCCCAAGATCACCTGTGGGGAGAGTGGCCACGAACTGGACGGAGCCTGGAGAGCCTTCAATCCAGGCTCAAAGCTCGACCCCCATCAGAGGGGCCCAGCAGGAGAGAGACACCGCACACTCGGTGCACGTGGGAAAATCTTCAGGCAGTTTTCAGACCCAATCAAGTGTAAGAGAATTCGTGTAGGTCAGAAGGCTTATAAATGTAAGGAATGCGGGAAAACCTTCAGTGACTGCTCGACCTGTATCCGCCATCAGAGGATCCACACCGGAGAAAAGCCCTACAAATGTAAGGAGTGCGGGGAAGCCTTTACTAGAAGCACATCCCTTATTGAGCACCAGAGGACTCACACTGGCGAGAAGCCCTATGACTGTAACGAGTGTGAGAAAGCTTTCACGCGGCGCTCATCCCTTATTAAACACCAGAGGGTTCACACTGGTGAGAAGCCCTATGAATGTAGCGCATGTGGGAAGGCTTTCAGTCATGGCTCAGCCCTCATCATCCATCAGAGGATACACACTGGAGAGAAGCCCTATAAGTGTAACCAGTGTATCAAGGCCTTCAGTAACAGCTCAGCTCTCATCAGGCACCAGCAGCATCACAATGTATAGCACAGTCATGGTCTTGCTGGGTCTGTTCTGGATGCTGATCCCGATGCATGTTCTAGACAGGAACAGTCACATTGCTACTTCTGCCTTCAAGGACCCATGGAGGCCAGGCCCATGATGGGCCTCCCCTCCCACAGAAAGGGAACAGGAAGCCCCTTTGCTGATCTTTTGTGCCTGTCCTCTCATCAGATTTCTTGTGACCTACCTGCCCTCCAGATCACCTGCTTTGGGGATTTATCATCTCCTGGCTTGGGTTCCCTTCTGTCACTTATGTTTGTAGGTGCCCTCTCCCTGATGTTTGTGGTCCCTGTGCTCATGGAGGAGGCTCTCAAGAATAACCCCAACTCCAAATCTGTTTGAATCTCCTGATTGACTAGTGTCTCCCTTCCTATTTCTTCTAAACTTGGTCACTGCTATTCCATGTGTCCAGTGTCTCAAGCTTGGCCATTTGTCTCACCATCCTCTCCCTTGGCCATTGCACCCATTCTCGTGAATTCAATGATCATTCTCTTTGGGGGGGGGGGGAACGTGCATGTGCACACATCATGGCAATCTCTCCCCAACATCTTGTCTTGCATTTCTAGCTGCCTCCTGTACAACTCCACATGAATGACCCACCAAAGCCTCAAAAAGATATTTCCAAAACCCAAATCATCTCCCCCTAAAAACCTACCCTTTCAGAGCTCTCTTTCTGCTTATAATCCTACTGTCCTGCCAGCCTCACAGCTTTGAAATCTTGATGTCTACACTGCATGGTGGAGAAAGTGCTGGTTTTGGAATCCAGAAAGCCTGACTTCACGTCCTGCCTCTGATTCTCACTAGCTATGTGATGGTGGACAAGTCAGCTATAAAAGTTGAAAACCATCCAAGGAACCAGTCTCTCAGGCATGATGAGATAATTAGGATCAGGGGTTAAAACGTGGAAGTAGGCCAAGGATTCTTGACCATGGGGCCATTCTTTTTGTTTTTTTAATGTTTTGATAAGTGTTCCAGTATAATTGGATTTTATTCATTTTAAAACCTTATTCAGAGGAGAAGGCCAAGTCTGGTCCGACCTTCACAATTAAAGCTGAAGCAGCAGGTGCAGGGTAGTCAAGGTCTGTGTGTAACCAGTGGACAAGCTGGGCTGTCGTGTCTAGCTCTTGGCACAGAATGTCCAAGTGGCCGTGGGCTCCAGGAAGTGGGCTCGTGCCCGTTTTAACTAAACGGAGCAAAATCAAATGCTTTCCTTTGTTCTTCACCTTCTTGTCCGCTGCATTCATGGATCCTAGAGGCCTCAGCCAACCCCTTCATTTGACAGATGAGGAAACTGAGGCCCAGAGATGTGAAGTCACTTACCTAGAGCCACACAGTAACAAGCATTCAACCCCAAGTCCCTTTGACCCCAAAGCCAGTGGCTTCCCAGGGGATGGCAATGCCGCTCCTATCCACTGTCCATTCGTTTTTCAATGCCATGGTGATGGATAAGTTCCCTGAGCATCCACCGCCATCTCTTTAGACAAACCCCCTTTATCTTCCTCAGAACTGTTTCTCTTTGTTTCTTCAAAACTTCGTTATCGAGAGCTTCCCATGCCTTCTAGGCAAACTGGTGTCAAATTTGAGTCCTTGGGATTCACCCGTTCTTTCTCTGAGCAGCCCTCTGAATGTGTTCTGTCCCAAACATGGGGTGAATGGCAGCCTCTGTCCTTCCTCCTCACCCTGCCCCTTGTTGGTGAGGATGGCGTCCAGAATAGAATTTCCCCTCATTGCTCCCTCTGCCTTTCGAAGGAGGAAATTGCCAAACGTCCAACGAACGTCTGCTCTGGATTCAAGCAGATAGACATCCAGGGAACTGAAGTTGCCTGTCCCTGCTGAAGTGCCTCTGCGGCCTGTGATCTGTACCCCAGCCTCCTCTGGGTTTTCCGTCTGTCCAGACCAACAGCCTTCACACAAATGCGGTCCACCTTCCCTCCCCATGCCCCAGAGTTCCTGGATTACTTCCTTCCTGCACAGAGACTTTCTCTAACGTAAAATGTAAGCCAGCCCCTGTAATCTACCTTATTCTTTTTTTTTTATTAAGGCATGGGTCTTCTCCCACGGAGTCTAGTGATTCAACATCCCGTGTGACTTCTTGCTAGGATCTGTGGTTCATCTTACTCATTAGCAGTAGTTTGTCCATATGTGTCCACACATCCAAGGCCTGGGGTTTGGTACATGCTCCTTTCTGGGATTTTTGTCTCTGATGGACTTCCTTCTTGGTATCTACCAATACTGTTCCTTCTGGCTGGGTGAGTACACAGAGTCAGTTTTCCCACATCTCTTTCCTTTTCAGTATTAACGCCCTTGTGAGTGGATTTGCAAGACTTTAGGCTAACGCATTTTTGTCTTTACCTTTTTTATTTTTTTTACCCTAAAGGTAATGGACACTAAAAAATGAGAACATTTGCAGAGAAAAAGGATGATGTGTAAAAACATGAATCTGTTCCATGTAGCTTACTTTTTTAAAGGGATATAATAAATTCAGCCTGTTCCTTCCAAGTTGTCCCACTTGTCTTCATTTCCCTCTGAACTTCCTTCTCTTCTCTTCTGGGCATTTTTTAACAGATGCTTCAGTGACTCTTTTGGGTTTTTTTCTGTGGCCACCCTATTGCTAGCTCCCTTTCCTCCCCTGAACCCCCCCACCCCCCAAAATGAAAAGACAACATAATTCTTGTAACAAATCAGCTTAGCTAAGCAAATCAAAGCCACATATTTAGGCAGATCTATTCTTTGCAGCTCTTATTAGCTGTACTCCATCTCACTCCTATGTCTGTAAATCCAAATCTTGTTCTCAGATGCCAGCTGCCTATTCAATCCCCCAATCTCCTTTTCTCTTCTGAATGAATGTCTCAGCTTTGATAGATAGCAGTGATCAAAACACCACCTGTTACCCCTAAGACTAGCTAGATGGCATAGTGTTTAGAACACTGGGCCAGAGTTAGGAAGTCTTGATCTGACTCAGACACTTAGTAGCTGTGTGATTCTTAGCAAGTCACTTAATCTCTGTTTGCCTCAGTTTCCTCATCTGCAGAAAGGGGATAATAACAGTGTCTGCCTCCCAGGGTTGTGAGGGAGGCTCAAATGAGAGCATTTGGAAAGCACTTCGCAAACCGTAAGGTGCTATATAAATGTTAGCTATAATTATTTTAATTAAGTACTCAGCTTCTTGCCCAAGACCTTGTAATCGTTGGCAATGCTTTCTGGGTTCCCTTTGGAAATACAATTTGTGCTTTGTGAATCACCAGAAGTCACCATCAGGCTTGACGAGTCTTGGCCTTGACAAGTTCTCGCTCGCTCAGAGCTTGGAGAGTGTGATCTCTAGGAGAGAAGCCAGGAGATCCCTTCATTAACAGATTGAGAAATAGCAGCCTCCATCCCTCTGGTCACCTCCCACTCACTGCCACCCCCTTAGCGTGGGCCCCTGTTGCCTCTTGCCACAATCGCCTCCTAACTGCTCCGTGTCTGGCCTCCCCTCTCTCGAACCTGCCCTTCCCCCAACTACCAAAATAACTTTCCCTAACTCACAGGTCTGGTCTCAGAACCCGTCGGAGCATCCTGACCTACCTCTCCAGCTTTATGTCACTGCATCACACTGGCCTCTCCATTCCAGCCAGATTTGGCTCCCAGGTATTCTCTGCCCTCCTGGGCCTCTGTGTTCCTTCCTTCTCTCCACCTTGGAATTCTTTCGCTACCAGGCCCCATTCAGTTGCCTCCACCTCCATTAAGCAAGCTTTGCCCCTCTATCCAAAAGTGATCTCTTAAATTTTCTTACAGTGTTTACTTAATCTCTTTTACCCTCATGCCTCATCCACTTATTAGTATAACTTTCTGTTACCAACACATACACACAATTAGACTGTAAGCTTCTTGAGGGCAGGAACTCATTTTTTTATTCCCAGCGCTTAGCACAGTGTCTTGCACATAGGAGTTTAATAAAAGTTTATTCAACTGAATGTCTTTTTTTTTTCTTGTCTTCAGAATTAAATCTTAAGGGTGGAAACCATGTTCTAACCTTATCATTTATCTCCTGTAGCACCAAGCACAAAACGGGCATTCAAATGCCTGCTGACCAGAAGTTATCAATACCAGCTTTCCCTAAACCCCATGCCTTCATTCTATAGCTTTTCCAAAGCTTGTTCTCCTGAGGCTATCTCCTCTATATTTATCTTTCAATTAAGATAAATTTCTACCAGTTAAATCATTTTTTTGTTACTTGTTTACATTTGAGAAGTCGGCATTTATTAGATGACATGAAAACAGGTTTTAAAAGACATTTTCAATTGGCATATACAGGTATTGTATAATCATACTCAAGGGAGTTTTACATTTCTGATGTAAAACTGATGTAGTCATCAGATTCTGAATGCTTGGGTCAGACTCCAGTGTTCCTTTGGAGCCTCCATGGATGGAGCAAGGCTCTGACTGGGACTGCTGCCTCTGGAGCTCTGGTCGTGGGGCTTTATTATGGTAATTGGTGAGAACTCAGGATATCTCACCAGCCCCAGTCCCAACCGTGCTTTTTTATCTTGTCCATTTTCGGCCCTGCCACACAGCATATACCTCTCTGCCCCTAGGCCTCTCACCTGGACCCAGCTGTCTTTTGTAATTGTAATCAGATCAGCACAGTTACTGATTCAGAAAGAGATGTGTCAATTAACTGCTCTATTTTTCCACTCACCATCCTTACTTCCTAGATCCACTTTCCTGGCTGTCTCTCCCGTATTTGTGTTGTTCCTTACCACCTCACACACACACACACACACACACATACACATACACACACACGTACACATTAGACTATAAACTTCTTGAGGGTAGGGACTTTCACCATTGTATTTGTTTCCCCAGTGCTTGGCACAGTGCCTGACACATAGGTATTTAATAAATTCTTTTTAACTCATTTTATTCATTCATTTACCTATCTGGAGATCTGGGTGGGCATACACTTAGATTATGAGTATAAAAATGCCATTCATACTGAAGTAGCAATGAGGAAACCCTTTCACCTGCTTCGGGAGTCCCCTACATTGATCCAATCACAGCTCTCCATGGTTCTGACCCTAATCAGAGCTCTCCATGGTTCTGACTCTGCTATTCTAACCTGCTTCCTGGCAGGCACTGCCCTCAAAACTTGGCTTCACCACCCTTCTGCCATCAACTCTGCCATCACTGCTGAAAAACCATTTCTTCCTTAGCTCCTTGCAATCTGGCTTTGGCCCACAACTCCTAACTCTTAGCAAGGTGGTTTACAAGACCACCAGATGATTCCCTTCCAGCCAGACTACTTGTTTTAACAGTCCATGCCCTGAAAACTCCCTGCAGCATTTGACACTGTTGACTCCTGTGTGGGGGTTACAGTTGGCCCTCCCTCACCTGGAGCACTGTGGAACCTTAATAGTATCAACTCCTACCTCCAATATGTGCATAGCATTTTCAGCCTGAAGGGCAAATGAGAGATTATCTAGTCCAATTTAAGAGATAAGTAAACTAGGGCCAGTAGGTTAAGTAATAGGATCAAAGCTCTATTTAATGATGGAATTGAGGCTAGAACTTCATTCTCTCAAGAGCCAGTCCAGTACACTAACCTCAGCCATATGGTTCGTCTGTCCCTGAGCTCCTCCGATGCTCACTCCACACTCTTACATCTGTATGTTCAATGGTGTTTGTTATGCCTTCTCTTCCATAGGATTCTAGATTCTGAGCTGGAAAGGGGTCTAGACATTGTTTAGGAGAGCATGGTCATTTCCTTCCAAGGCTCCCTTCAAGCATGTTTATGTTATGATGGAGATTTCTTTCCAGTATAGGTTCAACTAAAGAGCTGCTGACGTCCTTTCCAGCTCTGAAATTCTGTGATTCTGTGCATTGGAGAAAAGTGCCAACACGGTGGGGAGTCAGGAAGAGGTCTTTAATTTCTCTGCCACATAGAAGCAGTCCAAAAGAGACATGACCTGGAATAAACTGGGAGATCTTTGCCTTGAGGAAGCTGGTCTTCGATTTCTTTGTCTTATCTGTATCTGGTCAGCAGTAACGGATGTTGGCTAAGAGGCAAGGAGATCTGTGGTGACCACTGCCTTTATATTCAGCCATGCAGTTGGCCAAATGGTTTCCCTACAATATCACTTATCTAAAGTGAGGTAATTGGTACATGAAGAGAGTTCTGCAAACATGGCAGCTGTCTGGGAAGGTCAGCTAGGGTATCATGATGGTGTTTCATTCTCACCACCATCCCCATTATTGGACACAGCTGGGGCCACTGTACTGCAGATCCTTTAAGCCCCATTTTACAAATGAGGAAACTGAGGACCCGAAAAGTGACTTCTTACCCATCATCACACAACTAGGAAGTGGTGATGGGAGTGCTGGCAGCAGGATTCTAACCCAGGTCTCTCCTACTTCCCAGTTCAGGGTTTTGTTGGGTTGGGTTTTTTTTTCCTGTTACACCACCCATGCATGCAGCCTTTCAACTAGTGAATCTAAAGCTCTGTCTGTATTGAGACCATTAGTGGGGGTCCCAGTATGGAGCTATGGCTGACAGATTGGGACAGGGGACAGGTAGAGGGAGCAGCCATCGATCAAAGGGATTAAGTGGAACCAGGGGCCTGGAGGGGCCAAAACAAGGTAGATAGGAAGTTGACCAGTTGTATATCAGTGAAGGATCTGGTTTCAAATCTCACCAATTACTATTGGGATGACTTGGGCAAATCGCTTTACTTTCCAGGGCCTCAGTTTCCTCATCTGTAAAGTGGAGGGGCAGGGTCAGCCTAGATGGTCTCTGAGCTCCCGACCATAGATCCTATGAACACAGAGCCTGGAGAGTGAGAGCTGAAAAGCACCATAGAGACAGTCTAGTCATTGCACAGACAAAGAGCCCAAGGCCCAGAGTGACCGTGACCTAAGATCACACAACTAGTAAGTGACAGCTAGAATGCAGGCCTCCTGAACCCTCGTCTAGGACTCTTTCCGTGCCCCATATTGCCATGTGCTCTCAGGGGTCCACCATAGAGAGATTTCACAAAGGGAAGAAGAGAAGAGAAGCAGGGAGAGGCTCCCTATGCGATTGGCCCTGACTCTGCACCTCCGCACCGCCCCAGGCCTAGGCCTGCTCTGCTCATCCCTTTCCCATCCGGGTTCTTGAGCGGCAAACATCTGCATCGCCGGCAGATGGCGATGAAATCGCACAGGTGAGCTCTGGGGCCCTAGCCTAGACTCATCCGCTGCACTTTGCAGAAGGAGGAGGAATCCAGGCTTTCCCCCATTAAAAAGAGGAATCTGGGGAGGATACCACCGGCAGCGTGAGTCTAGTCCCGGAAGAAAAAAACCCCTGGTGGTCTGTTCAGCTTTCCCGTCTATACAGTTGCCAGTTCTGGAAGGGCGGCATTAATAAAGGAGCTTGATCCTTGTCTCTCATCAGTTTGTCCTGAAACTAAACCCAGAAAATGTTCCCTCACCTTTCCCCGCTCCCCTCCCCCTAGAAGGCTGCTTGTTAATGGGGATAAAGTCAGGAAGCTTCAGAGTCAGGAAGACCTGGGGCCACCTTCCAAAGCTGCTTGGGAGGCAGGGAGGTGCAGGGCAAAGGACAAGGATTCTGGAGTCAGAAGACCCATGTTCAGACCCCATCTGATTCTGACTAGCTCTGAGACAAGTCGTTTAACTTAGATGGACATCAGTTTACTCCTCAGGAAAATGAGGGGTCAAATGGCTCCCAAGTTTCCTCCTAGTTCTATGACCTCTCTATGCCTCCACAAAACCCTCCTAAAATTGTCATGGAGGAATGTTCACAGGTCTAGATAAAGAAAAAAACCACCACAACTCTGTTTGAAAAAAGATGTTGTTTTTTGAGGTGGGTGTCGGGGGCTTCATGCCTTTTTCAGAACACTTGAAATTGTAGCCAGCATGGTGCAGGACTGGTACAGTCCAGAGAGACTGGGGTTGGAATCTTGCCTCTGACACTAGCTGAGGCTCGTTTCCTCATCTGTAAAATGGGGATAATAGCACCAGCAGCAGTACCTACCTCTCTCCCAGAGTTGTAGTGAAGTTCAAAGGAGAGTGTATGTAAGGTATTCTAGAAGCATCAGTAACACCCCAGCTGCACCTGATGAGTAAGAATGTGTTTATCAAGAGGCAGTGTTAGGTAATGGAAAGAGAGCTTCTAGGAGTTTGGAAGACCTGGGCTCATGTCCTTCCTCAGGCTTTGTTTCCCTGAGCAAGTCACTTAATGTCCCAGTGACCCAGGCAACTCTATAAACCGGTGTACCTTGAGACAAAGTGCTAATCTTCATTTGTTCATAATCTTTCAAATCTAAGCAAAAAGGTTCTCAGCTGGAAAGGAAGTGGGGAAAGAGAACAGTGCCCATACATCTTCATCAAGATAGGACACTGTAGAAAGTTACAGTACAGGAAGAAGAATGGGGGCACAGACACCCAGAAATTCATAGGAGACAATCCAAGAAAGCAGCCAGCAAAGGAGTCTGTGCGTGGTACTCAACGCCTATCCACAAAGGCACCAAATGTAGGTAATTAGCAAGGTGAGGCGAGCACGGGGCATAGGGCTAGTGGAAGGACAGAAGTTTATCCCCCTCAATACATCTCAATTGCCCCTTACCTAATAAATCTTTGAACAGGGGACCCAGTCATCCACCCTCAGCTCCAGCCTGAGAGATCAAATCTAAATTGGTGTCCTCATCTGTTTAAAAAAATTTGAATAGATCAGTGCTTTGCCTATTCTTTCCTCTTTCTCTTTCCTTTAGTAGCACCTTGGGACCCTTCCCTCATGGATTCCCTGAAACTACCCCAGGTTCAAAGCACATTATGTCAACATCCATTCAAAATCTTTCCCTGTGTCTTCTTTTATGAGGCCTACCAGAGGATAGAATAGTTCAAAGCAAAAGGCATTTAATTCAACAGCTCGGGACAGGAAAGAATTTTCTCATATATTCAGGGCTGCCCTCTCCCACAAATTGTTACCATGACACCAGAGGGAGAAGGGACACAGGAGCATTTATGACCAAGGAATACGTGGTCAGTTCCTAAGAAACTGTCCCTCTGCACCCTTCTCTGCCTCTCAGGCCGCTGCCTGCTGCCTTGCAGAGCCAAAGATGTCTTCAATCAACAACCAATTTATTAAGCTCCCATAATGTGCTAAGAGCTAGGATATGAGTCCAAAGAACAAAACAATCTCTATTTGTTAAGAGCTTATGGTTCAGCTGGGTAAACAGGAATAGCATGTCTATAACACCTCATTTGGACCTTAGAATGACCCTGTGAGGTAAGTGATAGACTAGCTTTCGTTTTGCAAGTGGGGGAAACTGAGACTGAGAGAGCTTAGGTGACGTGTCCAGGGTCATATGGCTAGTAAGCACCTGAGGGAGTACTTGAACTCAGATCTTCCTGACTGCAGGTCCAATGTTTTCTGCCACTCCTGGCTGCCTCTGAAGACTCCTGTTTGAATGATCAGGAACTGAGCGCTCCATAATCACAGCTCTGTTAAACTCCTGCTTTGGATGGAAAGGATTTGTCCTTTGTGCACTTAGAGAATGAATTGTGTGTTTGGCTGAGTTGTTCTGACATCTGAGACAAGGGGAAGCTTAACAGAGTTGCTACCCAGTAGCAGGTTAGAAGTACTTTCTTTTGTTCAAAAGGCTTCTTCCTTATCCACATAGCCTTCTGACCATGTTGAAGGCCAGATCTGGTCACTTGGCAGAGGAGAGGAAGTCTGATGCTCCCCAGCACCCCTGTGGATCACCCTAGGGGCTGTTGGTGACACACTCTCCTGGGGGCCTCCTCAGTGTCTCTGGCCCTTTAAGATGGGCAGCTAGAACCCACTGGGCAGCTGAGGCAGTTGGTCTCCTACAAGCTGAGTGACCGACAGAGGGTTTGGGTGCTTTGGGGGAGGTGCTGCAGGGGGAGCAGGGTGATGAGACAGAACGACACATCAATGAATTCGGACACAGAGAGATCGGCTGTCAGCCTGGTAAGTCCGGTCTCTCTCTTATGGTCAATTCACTGAATTTTCAGAAGACAAAAACTAAACTGTCTGTCTTCAGGGATCTTACATCCTACTACTGCCTGACATCTCGGCCCCCCCCCCCCGCTCCCCTTCTCCACTTCCCCACCCCTGTCTCTTCTTCCCTCCCTTACCAGCCACTTTTCCCTTTATTCTTTTCTTTTCTCTCCACATCTTATTTACTAATTCTCCGTTCTTCTCTTATTTCCTTCTTGTCCCTCCCTATCTGGTGGTGGGGTAGTGGCAAGAGCCAGGATTTGGCTCTTTCTAAATTCACCTCATTAGCTGTGTACCCCTTGGGTCCCCTAAGCTCTCTGGGCCTCAGTTTTCTCCTCTGAAAAGTGAGATTAGAATAGATAGCTTAGGAGGTCTCTTCTAGCTCTGGAGTTATGCTATCACTAGACCATCTCTAACTTCCCCTCCATCCTCTTGACAGAATTCTTAATTTTCCCCTCCTTCACTCCCGTCTCTGATGAAGAGGTGGTCCTTCTCCTCGCCAAGGCTAACCCCTCTAATACATTCTGGATCCCATCCCCTCCTATCTTCTCCAGCAGATTCCAACCTCACTCATCTTTCCATCCTCTAGTCTTCAGTCTCTCCCCTTCCACTAGCTCCTTTCTTGCTGCCTGCGTAGTCAAGTCTCCTCCTTCCTTAAAAAAAATCACTACCATCTCCTCAAGCTATTGTCCTCAATCTCTCCTCCTTTTCATAGTCAAACTTGTAGAAAAAGCCATCTACACTTCTTGTCTCTGCTTCCTCTGTCCCCTTCTCAATGCTCTGAAGTCTGATCTTCTGTCTCATCACTCATCTGAAATTGCTCCCTCCAAAACTCCAATTGATTTCTTAATTCCTAAATCTGATAGGCATTTCTCAAGCTTCCTCATTGATCTCTCTGCAGCATTCGATACTGCTGAGTGTCTCATCTTTCATGACTCTGTACTTTTCGATTTCCCCCTACCTACCAGACTACTCAGTCTTCTTTTCACGCCCTCTAACGGCTCCCAGGCTCCATCCTGGGCCCTCTCCTCTCTATACATTCAGCCACTTAGTGACCTCATTAGCTCCTATGGGTTTAATTTTCATCTCTGTGTAGGTGACTCTCAGATCTACATGCCAGCCCTAACCTCTCTCCTGAGCTCCAGGCCCACAGCAGTGACTGCCTATTCAACACCTCCAACTCAATGTCTTGGAGGCATCTCAAACTCGGGGTGTCCAAAACCAAACTCACTTCTCCTTGGCCCTTTACCCAACCAAACCCTTCTCTCTTCCAGACATCCCTATTTCTATTGGGAGCATAACCATTCTTTCAGTTTTCCTAATTTAAGTGGCCATCTCCAGAATTTAGAATCTGAGAACTGGAAGAGATTTTGGGGGCCTTGGAGATCACATCATCTAGTCTACCCTCCCCATTTTACAGATGAAGAAACTGAAGCCTGGGGGGAGGGGCTTTTCCAAAGTCACAGAGGCTGCTGGTGACAGATGACAATGACAGAATCATAGGAAATGACCTCAGAGGTCATAAAAATAGCTGAGGTTTATATAGCACTTAAGGTTATATCAAGCACTTTACATACATTAATAGCTAGTGTACCTCTTTTAATCCTCACAGTGACCCTGAGAAGTAGGTGCCATTATTACTCCAAATGAGGAAACTGAGGTAAACAGAAATTAAATGATTCACCTAGAATCACACAGCTAGGAAGTGTTTGAGGCAAGATGTGAACTCAGGGCTTCCTGACTCCACGTCCAGTACTCTATCCATTATACCACATTAATTATCTAAGCCTTCCAGCAATTCTGTGAGAGGCAAGTAATATCTCTATTTTCCACTTGAGGAAACTGAAACTCAGCAAGACTTACCCATGATCACACAGGGAAAGGGGGAAGCGAATAAGCATAAATAGCACTTACTATATGTCAGGCATTGTGCTGAGAGTTTTGGTTTGCATCCATTCATTCATTATTTATCTATCTACTTATTTATTACAAATCGTATCTCATTTGATCCTCACCACAACCCTGGGAGGAAGGTGCTATTATCCTCATTTTATAGATGAGGAAACTGAGGTGAACAAAGGTAAAGTGATTTGCCCAGGGTCACACAGCTGGTCAGTGTCTGAAGGCACATTTGAACTCAAGTCTTCCCAACTCCAGGCCCAGAACTCTATCCACTAGGGCACCTAGCTACCTCTGTAAGACATGGCTAGTGTCCTGGGTTTAAGTCTACTTGAAGAACAAGTCTGCTGTTGGCTTTGTGACCCTCAATTGTCCCTGTGTTTTCACCAGAGGAAGCTACATTTTGATAGGCATTGGAGACTTTCAGCTAGCCAAATGCCAGCCCTATTTTCTAAGTTCCTTAAAGTTGAGATTTCCTGTCTTGAGTGTCTCATAGAGTCTGTGGGGGTGTGGGGGGGGGGAAAGGAAAGTACAAAATCAAAACAGCAGCAATGAAAACTGACAATCCCCCCAAACACAGGCAAGGAACAAAGAGGCCTTTAATAAATCAGGCCCCTTATTGCTGCAAAACTATCCCATACTGGAAGATCCCAAGCCCTAACATTCTTGTAAACTCCCCCACCCCCAAATACAGACCACTTCTCCATCCTCTTGTTAATAGAATCTCCTGGCCAGAACGGATAATCCACCAGTACCCCTGTGTGAGGCTGCCTCTGTATTTCTTATATGGCTATGGAAGATTTAATCAATATGCATACATTAAGTACCTGTTTTGTGTCAGGCTAAGTGCTCGGGAGAAAGAAAAGCAAACAAATGATCCCTGCCCTCAGGAAGCTCACATTCTAATAGAGAAGACAGCATGCAAAAAAAAAAAAAATCAACTCTAATCAAAGCATACTATCTGCCCTTTTTTTCCCCTTTTGTTTTGTTTCTTCTTTCTTGTGGTTCCTCCTATTGGTTCTAATTCTTCTTTACAACATGACTAATGTGGAAATACAGAATGTATATGTAGAGCCTGTGTCAGATTGCATGCTGTCTTGGGGAGGGAGGCAGAAGAGAGGGGGAGAAAATTTAAAACTCAAAAGCTTATGGAAGTGATTGTTGAAAACTAAAGATAAATTAATTAAAACAAATCAACTATATACATACAAGATATAGAGAGTAACTGAGAGCTAATCTCAGAGGGGAGTATTAGCAGTGGGGGGGCTGGGGAAGAAAGGTTTCCTACAGAAAATGGGATTTGAACTAAGTCTTGAAGGGAGCCAGAGGAGCTGGAGATGGAGATAAGGAGGAAGAGCATTCCAGGCACGGAGGGACAGTCAGTGCGAAAGCGTGTAGTCGGCAAGGTGGAGCTCTGGAAATAGCACAGGTTTCTGCCTTAGCAGTCACGGGCACTAGGAAGGATCAGAGCTGCCTTTACTTTTCAGGTCTAGTGCTACGAGGTTCACCAAGTGCCCACCTTGAGCCTCACCTCAATCCTGTAATGTAGAGACATTCCACACGTCTATCACCCCCATTTTACAAATGGAGAAACTGAGGTACAGAACTTTTCAATGATTTGCCCAGAGTCAGACAACTAGTGATTGTCATAGGTGGGATTAGAAGTTGTCTTCCTGACTATAGAGATACAGCCTTCTGTCTGCTATACCACACTGCCCTTTTTAAGTAAGCAGAATTTCAAATGAATCACCCCTTTCTCTCAAAACGGACTTCAGTGAATCCACCTGAGATTCCTGGTGTAGTGAGGGTCAGTGACTAGCTTGCTGGACTGGAGTCAAGAAGGCCTGGGATGGTGTTACCCTGGCTATGTTACCCTGGACCAGTCACTTCTTCTCAAGGTGCTCAGTGCTCTCATCTGTAAAATCAATCCATCAGTCAATCAACAAGCACTTACCAATCAACTCTTCTGTACCAGGCAGATGCAAAGACAACAAGGAAATAGTGCCTGCCTTCCAGGGGTTTGCATTCTATTGAGAGATACAACAGGGGGTGATTGCAATCAGTAGCTAATAGGGTTTCTGTAAACATCAAATTTTAAGGCTAGAAAAGACCTTAGAAATCACCTGGTTCAACCCTCTCATTTTACAGAACAGAAAAAAGTGTAGAGACTCATCTTGTCACAGAGGCAGAATTGAACCCAGGACTGCCTCCAAATCCATTGGTCTTTCCACTACCCTGCCTGTATCTGGCCTTTTGCGAACCTTAAAACACTATATAAATGTAGAGGTTATTGCTGAGCAACAGAAGCAAGGAGCTTCTATTGACACGTGACACAGCCATGGTGGACCCCAGCAGGCTTTGACACATGGTGGCAAAGGGCAGCTAGATGGTTCAGTGGATACTGCAAGGGGCCTGGAGTCAGAAAGGCTCCCCCCTCCCCACTTCAAATCTGGCCTCAGACACTTACTAGCTGTGTGACCCTGGGCAAGTCACTTCACCCTGTTTGCCTCAGTTTCTTCATCTGTAAAACCAGCTGGAAATGGCAAACCACTCCAGTATCTTTGCTAAGAAAACACCAAATGGGGCCACAAAGAGTCAGACACAACCGAACAACAAAAACAGGATAGATGGGACCTGAGACGTGATCTAGATTTTTTTTTACAGATGAGGAAATTGAGACTTGGAAAGAGAAAGTGACTTATCCAAATTACCCAGGAGCTCTCTCTCAGCAGAGCCAGACAGTGGAAAGAGCCCTGGGTTTGGAGACAGAGGTCCTGAATTTGAGCCCCAGAGCTGTTGGGACAATTCACTTGGTCCTCAGTTTCCTGTTCTATAAAATGGATGTGTTGGATGAGATAACATTTCATGTCCCTTCCAGCTCCGGGCACCTATGAGTCTTTGTACTACAGGTGCAGATGTGTTCTCAAAATCACCGAGCAACATTAAGGAGTGGGTTTAGTGGCCCCGGTTGCTCAGCCTTCTCCCTGTGTGAATGTCGTATCTGTATGTCTAGTTTTGCTGTGTCCTCAGCTGAGTTTAAGCTCCTTACTTGAGTAGAGATTTGTTTCATTCTGTGACCCCGGTGCCTGGCACATAATTAGACTGTGATTTTCCTGAGGATAGGCACTGTCTTTTGCCTCTTTTTGTATCCTGATCTCTTAGCACAGTACGTGGCAAATAGTAGGCACTTAATAAATGTTTATTGATTGGTTATCGATTAATAGTTGCTTAATAGATTCTTGATTGATTGAGTCGAGGGAACGTGGGGTTTGAATCCTGATTCTGCGTGACGTCGGATAAGTCACTTCTCTGGACCTCGGTTTCCTCAGCTGCTAAAGGAGCTGATCGTAGGATCGTAGATTTAGAACTGAGATTTAGAGCCCTTCTGCTAAAGAAGGAGGGCTCTAAATCTACGATCCTATGTCATGTCTGTAGCAAAGCTCAGGAAATGTTTGGGGGCGAGGTGCCAGGAACAGAGCACGGAATTTAGAAACAGAAGTCAGCTCTGCCTGTTACCAACTGTGGGGCATTGGGGAAAGTCCCTTCGCTCCCTCGGGTCCTCAGTTTCCTTTTCTGTAAAAGGAAGGGATTGGACGAGATGCGTTCCCACTCAGGTCGCGGCTGGAGACCTGAACATTTGTTGCCATGCCTCCCCCGGGCCGCGGGGTGGAGCTGCGGCCCCGCCCGGGGATTTGGGTTTTTTTTTTTTTTTGAGGCAGGGAGGGGCGAGTCAGGGAGAGGAGGAGGGTCAGAGCCTAGGAGTGACTGCAGCTCCGAGGTCCGGCCGCGGTGAGTGTCTTGGGGACTCAGCGTTGGGGGCAGTGGGGGTGGGGAGTGTTGCGCACTGCACAAAGTGCATGGGGTGGGGGTGGGGTTACCTGGGAGACCCCCCCCGCCCCCACCCGTCAACTTCACGTCCTTGCTAGGGGGCCGGGAGGCCCGCGAGGGAGCGATCCCGCCCTGGGAGTGGGGGAGGGGGCGGCGCTGCCTCCGGGTCTGCGTCTTCCTGGCGAGGACCCTGGAGCCCAAAGCGAGCGTGCGCGCACCCCCTGCCCCCAGCGCCGGCGGGACCCCGGGCTCCCGGCAGCTCCCTCCCCTCCCCCGCCGACCGATCCGGGACCTAGCTCATCCCCACCCCTTCCCCCTCCCCCGCGGTGCGCTACAATGTAGCCCTGGGTGACCTCCCGCGGCAGATCGAGAAGCGATAGCCCAGAGGTCACCTAGTGCAACTCTGCTTTTTACCGAGCAAAAGTTCGAACTTGGATCGTTAGAGTTGCAAAGGGCCTAAGGGCAGAGGACGTTAGAATAAACGTTACAGTAGAATGGAGGGTGTTAGATTAGAACGTAAGATGTTAAACAGTGCAGAACAACGTAGAATGTTACAGTAACCAGAACAATATAGAATGTTGGAATAGAGCATAGAATGTTAGAACACAACGTAGGGTGTTACAACAGAACACCAATGCTACACTAGGTAGAAGAAAGTAGAATGTTAGAATAAGATGTAGAACATTACAATAGAATGTAGAATGTTACAATAAATTGAACAATGTAAAATGTTACAATAGAACGAAGGCTTACCATAGAGACGTAGAACTTGGACTCTTAGTATAATCAGAGCATATTATGTTGCACTAGAACGGTCTCTTAGGTGCTGAAGAAAGTCTTTAACTAGACCTGGAGTCTGGAAAACCATGCACCTTCTAACAAGGACAAAGCACTTAACCTCCCTCAGCCTCATTTTCCCCATCTATAAAATGGGGGGGAGGGTGATAGTAGTATTTACCTTGCCTGGTTATTGTGAAGAAACCATCAGATAATTTTTTTATACATAAAGTCGTGCAAAACATTTTTATATAAGCCATGCTGCAAAAGAAAATACACACGCAAACACAAACAAGAAAAAACTTATTAAAAGTGAAAAAAATATACTTCGGTCTGCACTCAGAGTTCATCAGTTAGCTCTCTGGAATTGGAAAGCATTTTTCATCATGGATTCTTTGGGATTGTTCTGGATCTTTGTTTTGATCAGAGTAGCTAAGTCTTTCACTATCCATCATTGTTACAATATTGTGTTCAGTGTTCTCCTGGTTATGCTCACTTCACTTTATATCAGTTCATATAATTCTTCCCAGGTTTTTCTGAAGTCCGCTTGCCCCTAATTTCTTATAGCACAATAGTACTCCATCACAATCATATACCACAACTTATTCAGCCGTTCTCCAATTGCTGGACATCCCCTCAATTTTCAATTGTTTGCCATCACAAAAAGAGCTGCTGTAAATATTTTTCACAAACAGGTCCTTTTCCCTTTTCTTTGATGTCTTTGGGAAACAGTACTGCTATTGCTGGGTCAAGGGGTATGCACACTTTTATAGACCTTTGGCCATAATTCTAAATTTCTCTCTAGAATGATTGGATCAGTTTACAACTCCACCAACAGGACATTAGTGTCCCAATTTTTCGACATCCCCTCCAGCATTTGTCATTTTCCTCTTCTGTCATATTAGCCAATCTGATAGGTGTGAGGTGGTATCTCGGAACTGTTTTAATTTGCATTTCAATGAGATAATATTTATAAAGCACTTTGCAGGTTTTAAAGTGCTAATAAATACTAGCGATTATTAATATTAATATTAATTCCCCTGGGAGCATCCTGGAATAGGAAATAGAATGTCAGAGCTGATGGAGACTTAGAGGTCCTTTAGTCCAGCCTCTTCATTTTACAGAGGAAACTGTAGATTTTAGGATGTCTGAATTGGAAGAGGTCTTAGAATCTTGAATGTTGGGTTAAGAAATAGAGTGTCTGAGTTGGGAAGCACCTTAGGCGACCTCTAGTGGTAAAGCTAGTAGAGTGCTATGCAAACTTGTCCTTTCTCCATACCTTTGTACTGGCCATCTCCCATGGCCCAGACACTCCTCCCTTACCTCCAATTCCCGCTCTTCCTTACTCTTTCTTGAGCACCTTCTGCAAGAAGCACTTCCTGATCTCTCCACCTGCTAGTGTCATCCCTCCCCAACTGCCTTGTCTTTCTGGTTTGTTTATACACAAATAAATGGTGCCTCCCACAAGAGAGTGTTAAGAGTAGGCATTTTGTGTGTGTCTGTCTCCCCACACTTTGCACAGGGCTTGGCACATGGTTGGCACTTAACATAAGCTTATCCATTGATTGGCTTGAAATCAGGGGATGAATACCCTGCCTCAGACACTTCCCAGCTGGCTGACCCCAGACACTTCATTTACCTTCTCCGGTCATATGAAAAGGTAGGATGGTGTGAATTCCAAGGTGCCTTCCAGTTCTCAGTCATGTGCCTGTGATTTGGCATTTTACAGAGGAGGCGTTAAAACAGATGGATGTCAGATCTGAAAGGAGTCAAACTCACAATGATAGAAAAAGATTAAGCGTCAGAGCTGGGGAGGACCTCAGAGGTCTTCTGGTCTAGCTCTTCTTAAACTGGCGGTCTCGACCCCGTATAGGGTTGCAAAAAATTTGGCAACAGTAAAAGGTTTCTGAATATGCAACAACTAACAATTAATTGCAAATCAAATACATAATGAATCCAAGGTGTTTCTGGTAGCGTTTGCCTGTATTGCATCGCACAACCTCACTGCAGCTTTGATTCTGAGCACACAGCATGTGCACTTTGCACTGTGCATACTGTCATGCCATGCAACGCCAATAAACACTGCCAAGATGTGAAAAGGGGTCTCGAGTGGAAAAAGTTTCAGAAGCCCTGATCTCAACCAAGCTTCTCATTTTATTAAGGAATGAACTCAGAGAGTTTAAGCAGCGGGTCTGAGGTCACCTAGTTCCTAAGTGGCAAAGCTCATTTGGGAGCCCAGTCCTCTGGCTTCAACACTAGTGAGGGAAGGGTCCAGTCAAGGGAAGGGAGGGAACAAGCATCTGTTTAGCACTTACTATGTGCCAAGCACTGTGCTAAGCACTTTTACAAATATCATCTCACTGGATCCTTAAAACAATCCTGGGAGGTAGGTGCTGTTATTATCCCAGTTTTACAGTTGAGGAAACTAAGACAGACAGAGGTTAAGTGACTTGCTCAGGGTCACCCAGCTAGGGTTTGGGCTCAGGTCTTGGACTCTAAGCCCAGTGCTCTCATAATAATATAATAACATTTGCATGACCTAGCTTACTCATTCATTTTGAGGATCAAGTGACATTGGATATGAACACACTTGGTCACCATTGGGGGGGGCGGGGAAGAGGCGCTACGTGAGTTCTACTTTGCTTCCAAGTATATGGCCAGGCATCACACCCAGGCCTAACTCTAGGCCAGAACTCGCCATCAAATCGCAGCCAGTTCTGTAGTGTGGAGGTACTTGGAGGTTTGGTGTGCAAAGCTGTTGGTGGCAATACTCCATAGAGATCTGGACTGTGGTCATAGGTTGTTGGCATCACAGTTCCAGGGACCTCAAAGGCCAACAGTCTCATTTTACAGCTGGAGAAGCCAGAGGGGAAGTGACCTGCCCCATGTCAGGTTTTTTTTCCTCTGTAAATCAGGACTGATGGTCTTCCCTTCCCCCTGGGACTTTTTGGAAGGGAGAACTTGGATCCTTGTTCTCATCATCCTCGAGTTCCTTGTCTGACATTACAATCTCTTGGTCTTTTGTGCAGGACTCCTCAGAGTTCACCCTGGCCCTGCTCAGCCTGGATGGTGTTGTCCTCTCCCCAACAGAGAATGACTTTGTCCTCCATGTCAAGGAGGAACTGGACCGATTCCTCCTGCAGAAGCAGCTGTCCAGGTGAGGTCACTTGGGGGCAGAGAGCCGGAGGGGCCGGTTGCCAATCTAATCCCCTGTCAGCATACAAAGTGGTGCTTGGTTCCAGTGTATGCACTGACCCCTCCGTTTCCTCTCACCCAGATCAGTTCACATGTTGGAAGCAGTCAGTCACAGTTAGGAAGGTGTATATAGTCTGTGGCCACATTAAACAAAAGGAAACATTGGCCCAGAGAGAGATCGGGGTCAAGAACCTTGACCATCTTTGCCCAAGAGAGATAGCGTGGCATAGACGGAGTGTGGGCCTTCGAATCAGGAAGAGCTGGGTTTGAATCCTGCCTCTTACATGTATTAGCTTTGTGACCACTTGAGTCACTTAGACTTCACCAAGCCTCAGTGTCCTCATCTCTAAAATGGGGGTAATGATAATACCTATGGCACTGACCTCACAGGGTGGTTGTGAGGTGTAGATGAGATTCTGTAATTATAGTAGCCCACATTTACACAGCATTTTACAAATATCTCTTTTGATCCTAGCAAGAACCTTGTGAAGGTGATGTTGTATCATTTACATACATGTCACCTCCGACGTTATAATGTAAGCTTCTTGAGGACAGGGATTTTTCTTTGTATCCCCAGCACTCGAAGAAGGCCTAGCACATAGTATGTGCTTTGTAGATACTTGTTGATGGGCTCACTGATGGATTGGACAATCAATCTCAAATCCCCTTATCAAATGAGGTAATTTATTAAAGTACTTTGTCAACTTTAAAGTATATATGTTCAGGGCGCAGTGGATAGAGCACTGGACCTAAGTCAGGACAACATGAGTTCAAATCTTCAGACACTTCCTAGCTGTGTGATCCTAGGCAAGTCACTTCACCCTGTTTGCCTCAGTTTCCTCCTCTGTAAGACTGAGATGATGTAACACCTACCTCTCAGGGTTCTGGTGAGGAGTAAATGAGGTAATAATTGTTTTTTAAAAAAAGTGCTCAGCATAGTGCCTGACTGTTGTTATTGTTGTTGTTTGCCCTTTTTTCTTGAAGAGGACGATGACATCAGGGAGGTGATGTAAGTGAATTCACATGTAAGTGAATTGGATTTAAGTGAGGGGGGGCTGTGTAAAATCACCAGCCTCACTTTCTCCTCTGGAGCTGTCTGGGTCCAGTGGCACGATATAGATCAGGACAACTGGAGATGGCCCTCGATGCAGTGGGAGACCTTGACCTTTTTAAGCTAAGGTCTTTAACAGGTCTCAGTGTGTCTGAGGCCACACCCATTCAGTGATTAAGGCTAGCCTCTTTACCTAATCCAAAAAGAAAAAAATCAAACTGGGAGGGTAAGACCTTCAAGGTTTCTGGCCAGAACTGAAGCAGTTGCTAATTACATTTACTCTGAGCAGATCAGGGCCCAAACAATGACCAAGTGGGGCTTGGTCTGGGACCTATTGTTGGCCGGTCAGTGGGTGATTTGGGGGTAAGGTGTGGTCCTTGGGAAAAAAAGGTTTCATTGGTCAAAATGTGCATTCCTTTGGGCAGAGCACCCTCAGGTAAGGGTATGATACCCTACATGGACAGAGGAAAGGGAAATAAAGAAAAAAAAAGGAAGGAAGGAAGGAGCAAGGGAGATAGCTGTGTTGCTCAACTGGCCAGTTCCAGTTGAGTCCCCAGTGGGGCAGCTCCTATTTCTGCTCCTAGAGGTTGTTGTTTGTCCTTTGTTCTCAAAGAGGACCATGGTGATGCCATGACATGCGAGTGCATTGGATTTAAGTGAGGGAGGGCTGTGTAAAGTCCCCAGCCTCACTTTCTCCTCCAGAGACACCTGGGCCCAGTGGCGAGATAGAGATCAGGACGACTCACAGTGCTTGGCACACTTTAAAGCACTAGCTGTGAAGGGTATTATCTTCATTGTCATCATCGTTATTATTGATCTGGGGCAGGTAGGTGGTGCAGCGGATAGAGTGCTGGGCCTCGAGTCAGGAAGACCTGAGTTCAGCCTCAGACACTTACTAGTGTGACCCTGGGCAAGTCACGTCCCTGGTTGCCTCAGTTTCCTCATCTGTAAAATGAGCTGGAGAAGGAAACGGCAAAGCAATCCAGTACCTCTGCCGAGGAAACCCCAAGTGGGGTCTTAAAGGTACTGATCAGTTCGTCTTCGTTCCTGGGACCATGACTTAAGAGCTGGTTGAGCCCTCAGAGGTCATCAGTCCAACTCCCAGTCAACAAGCATTGCCTTTGTGCCTGGCACGGATGAATCCACAGAGGCCCAAGACATTGAATTGCCCAGGGTCACACAGCTCGGATGTGTCTGGGGCAGGATTCAAACCCTGGCCCTCACGATTCCAAGTCCAGTGAGTGCTCTGTTCCTATCCCCACCCCCGCCCTGCTGCCTCTGGTATGTAAATAGTCTCTGACTCCAAAGTCTGACCTAAACGAGTCATTCATATTCTCAGTGCCCTGTGCTGACTGTGAACACATTCAGCCCAGGTCCCAGCAGGCTCAGCCCCTCTCATCTGCCGCTTGACAAGCCTGGTGACCGCAGACAAGTCATTTCTCTTGTCAGGGCCTTGATTACCTCATCTGCCAAGTGAAGATGGCAGGTGAGGTGGCACTCGGGTCCCTCTCTAGCTGAAATATCTTGTGCCCGCAGCATGGTGTGGGACAGACTCCTGTCTTGGGAGGGCCAGCCCTCACTGTGGTGCTTTCTAAGCCTCGCTGTGACCTTGGCAAATTGCTTGGCCTCTCTCAGCCTCAGTTTCCTCATCTGTAAAATGAGGGGCATAGACTAGACCACCTCTGAGGGCCCGCCTGGGTCTGAGTCAGTGACAGTATCCTGCCCGAGCTCCTTGGGAGACCCCTAATCCTCCACGCTCTTCTTTCCCAGCCATGACAAGACAGATCTGGACACAGTGCTGGAAACTCTTCAGAGCTATTTATATCCATCCTTTCATTTAAGCCCCTCAGCAGCCCTGTGAGGTAGCTAGTAAAGTTAGTCATTGTTGTGCCCATCTTTCAGATGGTGGGACTGAGGTTCAGAGAGACAAAGACTTGCTCAGAAGAGTGACTGACCTTGGAGCCCGAAGACCTGGGTTCCGATCTCAGTCTTGACCCCCAGTAGTTGCGTGACCGTGGGCCTCAGTTTCCTCATTTACAGAATGAATCATTGGACTAGATGACCGCCAAAAGTCCCTTCTTGTTCCAGATCTGTGATGTTGAACGTCACAGGGGGGATGGGAACCAGGTCTCCTTGGCCCTGCCCGCACACGCATCCCCCCACCCCAGCCCTTGTAGCATTTCTTCTGCCTGCAGAGATGAGGGCTTGGGCGGCCCATCGTCTCAGAATCTGAGGGTCAATGGGATCTCTCAGACTGGCCGGTCCTGACAAGCGGTCCTACGGCCTCTGCATGAAGACCTTCAAAGGGGGGAGCCAGCCCCCTAGTGCTCAGAGGCCAAGCAGGACAGGGCTTAGCCCTGGTCCATGGGACAGGCCTTCAGAGACTTGGAGGTGGTTCTAGGAGCTCCTGAGGCTCATCCTCTCCGTGCTAGACCCGCTAAGTTCCTTCAAGTAGCCGCCATATAATACGGACTAAAGACCCTTCGTAGTCCTGACCTCTCCTAACTGTGGTGCCCAGAACTGAGCCCAGTACTCCAGATTTGGGCAGAGGCCAGTGAGATAGTCACCTCCTTCTACCTTGAAGCTATGCCCCTGGAAACTATTCTGCAAAAGTTATGTGAATGAATGAATGAACGAACGAACGAACGAACGAACGAACGAACGAATGAATGAACGAATGAATGAATGAATGAATGAAAAGGCATTTGTAAGCACCTACTCTGTGCCAGCTACACTACAAACATTGGAAATGCAAATACAAAGGGAAAATAGTCCCTGCCCTCAAGGAATTTAATGGAGGAAACAGCAGAGATGGGGGATGGAATGTGTCTGGGGAGACTCATAGACAGTCAGTAGACCTAGAGGGACTTTCACGCGGCAATATTGGTATTAATTTGGCTGGTGTTCCTAGAGCAAGTAGGGGCTGAGGGTGGAAGCGACGGGCTAGGCCTTCCCTGCCTAGCCCCAGTACCTTGGTGGGTTGGTTCTAGATGGGATTTGAAGTATGAGGCTGGTTGGATATAGAGGGTAGGAGAACGTGAAGGAGCAGAAGGTGGGGTGGGACTGGGGGGTACTCCTCCTCCTTCCCTTCCAGTCCTCCTGAGCTCTTTCAGTGTGGGCTGAGTAGATGGTTTGGCTCCTTCAAGTGGTTCTCAGGGTTACTGCTTTGGAGGGAGCTGCCTTGCTCCCCTCCCCCTTCCCAGCCCAGGACAGCACTAGGGGATCCCCCAGGGACTGGAGCCAGCCTGCCTAATGCCCTCACACCTCTCTTCCACAGAGTACTGCTGTTCCCACCCCTCTCAAGTCGTCTCCGGTACTTGATCCACCGAACGGCCGAGAATTTCGATCTCCTGAGCAGCTTCTCAGTTGGGGAGGGCTGGAAGAGGAGGACCGTCATCTGTCACCTGGACACCAGGTGCGAAGCCCAGCTCCCCAGGGCTGAAATCCTGGAGGAGAAACGTGGCCTCTCCCACTCCACTGGTGGACTCTGGGATCGGCTCTCCAGTTTCTGAATGGAGAACGCATTTGGGGGCCTAGGAGCCAGGGACCCTCTTTGGGACACAGCCCCCGACATGGACTTGAGCCTTCCTCTTATCAAATCAGGCCCCACGTTTGCTTTGTTAACCTGAATACATGACCCTGAGCAAGGTCGGGTGCTTCCAGTCAGAAGACCTGGGTTTGATCCTCAGTTTTGCCGCTCACTATCTCTGTGACTTTGGGCAAGTTACTTCAACTTTCTGTACCTCAGTTTCCTCAAATGTTAAAGGAGGAGACTGGACTTCCTGGCCCCTAAGGTCCCCATCGGCTCCAAATCTGTGGTCCTGTAATCCTATATTACCTCACCTCTCCAGGCTTTCACTTTTTCATCTGTAAGATGGGAAGAAGAATACCTTCCTTCCCTGAGTCTCAGGGCCCTTTTCCCTCAAATGCTACAGAAATGAGTTATCGTTAGAGTGCCCCGTGGCCACATAGAACACCTCTTGTCCCACTTTGCTTCTAGGTTACCGAATTTGGATAACTTCTCTCCCTCCAACCCGGTCACTGGCCGCCAGGGCAAGTCCCGAAGGCCCTGGGCCAACTTAGCCCAGCAACCAGCCCCTGGGTCCCGGGCTCAACGGCCGGTCCGGAGGCAGCGTGGCCGCAAACCCGACCAGGCGCTGTACGTGCCTCGGGCGCTACGCGGGAAGTCTGAGGAAGCTGCGGACCTGTCCCTGCCAGAGGCGGGTATTGGGGACGGGCATGGGGACTCGATTAGAAAGATCCCAGAAGAACCCAAAGACGTTGGCAGTCCGGACCGGGACCCTGACCCTGACCCCAAACTCCCCCCTCAGGCAGTGCCTGGAGTGGCAGGAGATGTAAAAGACCAGAACCAAAAGGCCCCAGGTGAGCCTGAGCCAGACTCGGATGAGCTGGGTCCCCCTGGCTCCACGAGCCCGTCAAGGGAGGCTGACTGCCAGGAGGCAGAGGATCAGCTCAGCTCCAATCTTCAGCTCTCCCCGGAGGACAGGAAGAAGGTCTTCCTCGTGAAGTTTGGGGAGGGAGAGGAAGACTTCGGCCATTCAGAGGATGAGTCTGTTGAGCTGATACAGGAGGTAACAGGCCCCTTGGGTCCTGAAGTGGGAGACCATAGACAGGGTGGCTGGGGGGAGAGGAAGGCCCTCAGACGCCGTAGGGTGACAGCATGTCAGTGCCAGGAGGGCCTCTGTCCAAAAGCCTCCACACAGCCGTGTTTCTAGGGATGTGGAGGAGAAGGAAACTGAGGCAGGCATCAGTTACCAGGGTCACACAACTCGGAAGATCTGAGGTCAGATCTGAACTCAGGCCTTCCTGACTCCATGGTGCCACCTACCTGGGTGAGCTAGGAAAGAACCTAGAAGGAACAGGTGAAAGCCATGCCCATTTTAAAGATGGGGAAACTTGAGACCTGAAAGGGTTTCATGACTTGCCCAAGTCTCTTTCTTGATCCCCAACCCAGCATTCAGTTTACTCCCATGCTGGGGAAGGATCTCATCATTAGCCCCTTCCTCCTAACCCACCAAAAAAAACCCCAAAACCCACCCCACTCTTTTAAAAGTCCCTCTACAACTGCAAGAAACTGCATTCAGAAGCCCCCAGAGACATTTTGGGGTGACATACTGGGAACGGAAAGAGCCCCACAAGTCACTGACTGCAGCCCCCTGAAGCCCAGGGTCATACAGGCAGTGCGTGCGACAGGAGGGTTGGGAGCCCGTGGCCCCTGACTCCAGGGACTCCCAGAGTTTGTTCTGCCCCCAGCCCCGTCCCTGGCAGGGCTCTGGGCTCTCACGTTCATCCATAGGGTCATAGGAACATAAGAAGGGCCTTGAAAGATCAGCAGGTCCAAGCCCGATGGGAGAACTGAGAGCCAGAGTCCAGAAGGGATTCATATGCAGGCTGGCCAGCAAAAGGCAGGGCGGGGTAGTGGATGGGGCCTGCCTCCAAGCCGGGAGAGCAGGGGCCATGGCTGGCCTCAGACACACAGCAGCTGGGTGCCTCCAGGCCACTCGCTCTGACATCGAGCTGAAGTCATTGTGAATGTGCCTTCGTGGAGGAAGTGGCCATTCTGGGCGTCCCTCACACCTGTAAGTCCAGACCAGTCCACAGACACGTGTGCATGTTCACATGTCCACAGGCACACACACTGTGCACGTTTGTAGCACTACACTCACATACACATATGATGTGCATCGGTGCCCACTACATGTGCACACACACATGCATGTGATGCATCAGACACAATATGCCACACTCACATGTGAATATACCCATCACATGTACACACACGTATACACACGCCTACTGCACATATAACACACTCACATGTATATGCTCACTCATCCACACATGCTTGCATACACATTCACATACGCACACGTACACACACCTACACACACATAGCTGCTCAGTGACAGAACTGGAGTTTGACCCCTGCCCCCATTCTCTGACTCTGTATCGAGGGGCTTTTCTGCTCCTCCCAGGTACCACTTTGTCAGCTCCACTGGCCCCCTTGTCTCGGGCAGGCCTCCCCAAAGATTCCCCTCTGGCCTGTCCCCAGATCATGGACAACGTGGTTGACCGAGAGATTCAGATTGAGAAGGTCCACGTGGACAGCTGCTACCTGATGGATGAGCAGATGTGGGGGGAGAATGGCTTTGGCCACGTGGTGGAAATCTACGACTTTGAGCCTTCCTTGAAGACGGAGGACCTCATGGCGGCGTTTTCGGAATTTCAGTGAGTGGCCAGGGGGAGGGGGGTGGTGGGGGGGGGGGGGAGCTGGGGCCAGGGAGGAATGTGGGCTGGAGAGAGATGGAGCCTTGACCTGCAGAAAAAGCCAGTGGGGCGATCCTGGACACCCTGCCCTGGCGTCATCATTTCCATCCCCAGAGGGTGATTCCTTCTTGTCTTCTGCTCCTGCTGGCCTCAATCCCCATCATTCCAAAGGTGAAGCTGGCTAGCTCAGTGTGCCACTGGGGCTGGCAGGGGGCCAGGTGCGGGCATTTCATTGCTCCATGTGAGAGAGTGTCTTGACAGTAATCTGAGGGAAGGGTTTAGGATTTGAGCGGCCCTGGGTTCAGATGCCACCTCTGCCACTGACTGGGGCTATGACAGACTTCCTCGGCCTCAGTTTCCTCACCTGTAAAAGGAGGGGTTGCATGTGGCGACCTCCGAAGTGCCCTCCAGCCTAGACCCATGATCCTGTGAAGCCACTTTGCTTCATTCAGCCTTGGTTTCCCCATCCTTGGATTGAGGGAGACGGACTGGAGAGGACCTCTGTCCTACGGTCCCTGCCTGCCCCAGGTCTGTGATCCTGTCACATGCCTTCTAGCTCTAAATACGTGATCCCTCCCCAATAGTAACAAGAACAACAGTTCACATCTGTGTCATTATTTAAGGTTTGCAAAGCACTTTACAAATACCCTCCTGTTTGTCCTTCACGTCAGCCCGGGGAAGTGAGTGTTGTTATTAAACCCAATTTACAGATGAGGAAACTGAGAATCTGAGAAATGAAGTGATGTGGCTTGGGGGGGAGGTCACACAGTAGAGAATGGGACATGTTTGAGGACTGAGGAGGGAGGGATGTTTCCTGGAAGGTTTTGAGAGAGGAAGCTTCTGTCCAGTTGTATTTTCTTTTAAACTCTGACACGTCTTCTTTCCCCACAGGGAGAAGGGGTTCAAGATCCAGTGGGTGGATGATACTCACGCTTTAGGCATCTTTCCTTGCCTGGCATCAGGTAATAGGCCTTGTGTTGTTCGGCCTGTACTTGGGGCTCCTCACACCTCCCCAGGCCCCCAGGGAGGAGCTCACTGACGTCCAGGTGTGTTCTCTCTCTGCAGCCAATGAAGCCTTGACCAGGGATTTCCCAGCACTGAAGATCCGCCCCCTCACTCAGGGAACCAAGCAGTCCAAGTTCAAAGCTCTCCAGCGTCCAAGTAAGAAACATCTACCTCTTGGGGTTATTGTGAGGAGCAAATGAGATAATATTGTAAAGTGCTAGAAAATCCTTGTTATAATTATTAGCTACTCCATCTATCCCTCTCTCCTTCCTTCTATTCATCCTGTCCTTCTATTAAGTCCCCACTGTGTGCCAAGCCTTGTATTGGGGTTTGGGTGAGAGCTCTTTGTCTGGGATGGGGATAATGCACCGACCCACCCAGATGGTGTGTGGTGTATGGACACAACATGACCCCTTCCAGAGGGTAAACAGAGAGGCGTGTGGTGCTTTATGAGGCCTGAGGAGGACGGGTAGTCACCAGTGATGGTTGGTGGGGGAGGCCGGCCTCCTCTTTGGAGTTGGCCTTCCCATGAACTGCCCGACTCCATTTTGTATACCCCCACTTTACGGATGAGGAAATTGAGGCACAGGTATTAAGTGACTTAACCAGGAGTTAGCTCATAAGATCATAGATTTAATGCTAAAAAGAAATTTAGGAGTCATCTAGTCCAACTTCCTCATTTTACAAATGGGAAAACAGGGCCTTAGGATCACACAGCTATTAAGTTGGGAGCAGGATTTGAATGCAGGTCTTTCTGACTCCAAATCCAGCCACCCTATCTGCCACACCACCTCTTAAAAGGAGTAATGTGGGGGAAAGTGACAAAAGTAGGTAGGAGTCACATTGTAGGGAGGAAGGAGCAAGCATTTATTAAGCACCTACTGTATGCCAGCACTGTGCTAAGTGCTCTACAAATATTATCTCGTTTGATCTTTACAACAACCCTGAGAGATAGGTGCTGTTATTGTCCTCATTTTACAGATAAGGAAACTCAGGCAGTCAGAGATTAAGTGACTTGCCCAGCATCACCCAGCTAGGAAGTGTTTGAGGCTGGATTTGAACTCAGGTGTTCCTGACTCCAGGCCTAGCCCACTACCCACTGTACCACCTAGCAGCCTCAAAGGCCCCATGCAGAGTTCAGCCATTGTTTAGGCAGAAGTGGGGCGGTGTTCAGAGTACTGGGTTTGTGGCGTGAGTATTCAATTTTCTTGCCAGCTGTGTGACACTGGTCAAGTAACTTGGTCTCTCTGGGCCTTGGTGCCGTGGGCTAGATCTGAGTGGATGACCTCCTAAGGTCTCTAGGGCTCTGAGGCCCGAGATCCTGTGGGAGCTATGTGCTGGGGGTGGGAGGAGGGGGACAGGTGCCTCAAAGCAGGCCTCCTCCTCCTCCCCACCCACCCCACTTCCTGGGGAGTCACCCCCTGTTTCTCTCCTTGCTTCCTGGTGGTTGTTCAGACAGGAGCTCTCTGGTAAACCCTGGATGATAGGATGGGGGCAAATCTGGGTACCAGGCTGAGGCCTAGCCTGAGATTCTGAGAGACTTTGAAGGATCACGGTCCTGACTGTCAGCTGAGGGGATGGGGGTGGGGGTGTCCAGGCTTTAGCACTTACTAAAATGTATGTGCTCTGGGACATCACTTCACGTCTGTGGGCCCTGGTTCCTTATCTATGAAATGGGGATAATCATCTTAGTTAACATTTATTAAGCACTTATACGTCAGGCGCTGCGCTAAGTGCCAGGGATACAGAGGAAAAGATGTGCTTTAAGGGGAAAAAGCTTTAGAAATAAGAGTTATTTGTGAATAATTGTTTTTAAAATGCCCCCATTTTACAGGCAGGGAAATTGAGAGGTAGGGAAGAGTTTTATTCCAGTCTAGGCAGAGAGGATCAGGGTCAGAGTCTGAGAGTCAGGGGCCTCCGCAGGAGGATCTCCCGAGGATCTAGGAATGCTGTGGTTCAGCCAGAGCTGAGCTCCCCGTTCAAAAGATGGTGCTGTCACTGTTGCTTTCAGAGCTCCTGCATTTGGCCAAGGAACGACCGCAGACCAGCACAGCTGTGGCCCGGAGGCTAGTGGCCCAGGCCCTGGGCCTCCAGAAGAGATACAGAGAACAGGTGAGGGCCAAGTCCCCTGCCCAACCTTAAGTCACCACGCTTCCCGACGGAGCAGCCTAGGATCCAAACTCGAGGGCTCTGGGGGCCGGCCCCCCTTAGACCAGGCCCAAGGACCAGCTCCAGCCAACAGTCATCACCGAAAGGTCACCAACCAAGGGTCCAAGCCTGGGGGCCTTGAGTATATTTTTAGATGTTGAGAAGAAAATTAAAAGTGGACTGGGTAAAAGTTGTATTGTCTTTTCCTTGATGCTGGCCCCATCACTGATAAATGGGCCATCCTCCCTGAGGGACACCAGGGGTCTTGTCCATCCCTCCTGGCTGCTTCTTTGTTAGATGGCCTAAAGACCGGGTTGGACGGGGGGAAGGGGGAGAAGGGGAGGCTGGGACTTGGCCCCAGAGGTATTTCTGCTGAATCAAGGCCCTTCGTTGGGTCTTTCCTCCTTTTCCCTAGTTATTCTACTTTTGCAGCAGAGTAAGACCCAGTGTCCTTCCTCTTTCTGCCTCTGATCAAACCACACAATGACTGGTCAGCTGGGTTGGGGGCCCCTTGGGGTTCTCCTTAAACGTGGAATGTCCGTGTGGGCTGTCAAGGGGATATGTCCATGTGGAAAACAGGAGTTAATGGCATCCCACTCTGAAGTCCTAATTGTGTCTGGTGAGGTGGAAGCCCCAGGAAGCCCCTTTCTGCTTTACCTTCCCTGAAATATCTGACCCACTGGCAAGTGGGTGGTGTTATTATCCCTTACAAAAGAATTTTAAATTTAATCTAGACCAGGACTGGTCTCAAACCTGTGAGTCGCTGGAGCTGAACAAAGCAGGTTAGAGACAGGTGAGTCGGGAATCAAAAAGAAGTTTAATTTCAGAGTGAGGAAAATAACTTGCAAGCAAAGTCCACCTTCCTGAGAACGGGGCTTGCCTGCTTATGGCAGGGTAGGGTTTTTTAAGCATGAAAACCACAAAAAGGTTGGACCATAACACAAAAGACAGGCATTCTTGGGTCATGTGAGTCCTACGTGAACATTCAAATCATTTAAGAGTCATTAAACCTTGTGATCATTCAGCGGGGCACAGAACCAGAGTCAGCATGGTGGGAGCAGGGGTGAAGTGCCTGGTTAGGTTCGCTTTGTCGGCTTCAGGTGCGACATTGTTAGCACATCAGGGGATTTGGTAACTTTCTGCTGTAGCATGTCGGCTATGATCTCAGCTCTCAGGTCGGGATCACCTGGAAAATAGGGGAGCTCCAACAAATCCAAACAAAATAATATAATCATTACCCATATATTAATTAATATGAAAATCATAAATTCCATGACAGCATCCCATTTATAGATAGGGAAACTGGAGCACAGGGGTCAAATAAACTGCTCAGGAAGTGTCTGAGGCAGGATTTTAACCCAGGCATTCCTGACTCCAAGTCCAGGGTTCTATCCATGATATTATGATGTGAGGTGGCTAGTTTTATCTGGGCAGGTGATAACTCTTACCAATTTTCTCATCCTGTCCTACTGTGTATAGTGGTAGATATAGTTCCACATGGTATCTTAAGAAATAGCTCTTTCAGGGGCAGCTAGGTGGTGCAGTGGATAGAGCACCAGCTGTGGAGTTAGGAGGACTTGAGTTCAAATGTGACCTCAGACACATAATAATACTTCCTAGCTGTGTGCCTCTGGGCAAGTTACTTAACCCCAATTGCCTCACTAAAAAAAGAAAGAAAGAAACAATTCTTTCAATGACCCAAGCTGTTCCATGACCAAAAAGAAAAAAATCTTCAAGTCAGTAATCTCCTGCTATTGCCGTATGGCCATGGATCATAGAACACCATCGTCTCCAAAGAATCAAAACTCTGAATAGCTCAGCCGGGCAATGGAGTGATGCTTAGAAGAGGAAAGTAGATGGCAATGTATTACCCATGATGCCTTATGGTAGGGGTAGGCCTAAGGGCCAGTTTGTGACCTGTAAGATTGAAAAAAAGAAATGATGCCCTCCCCCCCCATCCCCTTTGCAGAGGTGGAGGACTACAGGTGTGGAACTCTGCATATGATGTCAGGGCTTTTCAGTGTGGCGGTTAGGTGTCTCCACAGAGCAACACAGAATCTTAACCTCACATGGTTCTTCAATATACACATTTAGACAAGATTATTTAATGACTTGTGATGACCTGGTATTGTAACCTGTTATAATCTAGGGTTATTAGTGTCTTTGAAGATTAGAGACTGTGCTAATGCCATTTTTTTCCTCTTATAGGTAGTAGCATTCTGGGAAGGGGAGGGAAGATGTAGGTGATAAAAAAAACTAAAGCTATCAATAAAAATTATTTAAAGAAAAGGGAGATGGGCAGATCATGCCCAAAGCAGCAGGACCAATGGGATCATAGACTTAGAGCTGGGTATCTGACCCCCTTATTTTACAGGTGAGGAAACTGAGGTCCAGGGAGATGGTGCCCAAGATCCCACAGAGAGTCAGTGGCAGAGTGACCACCCAGGGTGGTCTCTTACTCTAGACTCATCTCACCATTGCATCACACTGCCTCCCTGGTACCCATGAAACACTGAAAGCCTTCAGCATGATGGGTCCATCCTCTAGAAAGGGTTTAGGGAAGATGTAGATGACACCAATGTCGACATCACTGATCCATTGAAATAGAGCAGGAATGCTTTGGGGCTATCCTCTGTTATCTCACACACTCACTGTGGGGCTGGCTCATCTCGGTACATAAGGGTCATAAGACCATAGGATTGAGAGTGGGAAGGGATCTCAGATCACCCAGGCTTGATGCCCTATTTACACTCTCAGTGGTTTTGTTGGTAGCATGCTACAACCACTACAAGCCCTTGAAATAGAGACTCAAGGGGCAGCTAGGTGGCACAGTGAATAGAGCACTGGCCCTGAAGTTAGGAGGACTTGAGTTCAAATCTGACCTCAGACCAAACACTTGACACTTACTAGCTGTGTGATCCTGGGCAAGTCACTTAACTCCAATTGCCTAAAAAGAAAGAAAAAGAAAGAAAGGAAAAAGAAATAGAGACTCAAAAAAAAAATGAAAGAGAGCAGGGGACAGCAGGACTTTTATCACTCCTCAAAAACTGATTCTCTTGTTTGGTGAGATCCATGTATGTGCAACTGATGTGGAGGTCATGGGTTTGAGGTCCTCGAAAGTCAATAAGGTTTTCACAGAGACATTCTCTTGGGGTAATAGTGGTCACAAAGGGGTCCTGGACAGGGCGTAGCTGGCTTAATGCCACCTAGTTCCTGGGCCCAGCTGGCTTCATAACAGATCAAACAGTAAGCATTGATGAAGCACCTACTATTTGCCAGGCACTGTACAGAGAAGAATAGATCCTAATCCTTCAGAGCCTATCTGAGAGGTCATAGATACGTAGCTGAAAGTCACAGAAAAATCACAGAAAGTTGAAGCAGCTTACCCAATGTCATAATAAATGTCAGAGACATTCCTCAATCCTCGGACTTCAGAGCTGATTCTCTTTCTACTATGCCATATTGCTTGATCATGTAGGGGGAGGCAGTAATGCCTAGTGGGAAGAACAGTTGAGGTGGAGTCAGGAAACTGGGGTTTGAACACCACCTCTGCTGGTTAGTAGCCACAAGACCCTAAGTCATTCACTGACCCACATGACCTCAATTTTCTCTATAAAATGAGGGAGTTGCAGATGAAGAAATTAAAGCCAACTATAGTCATATGAAAAAATTCTCTAAATCACTATTGATTAGAGAAATGCAAATCAAAACAACTCTGAGGTACCACATTACATCTATCAGATTGGCCAACATGATAAAACAGGAAAATGATAAATGTTGGGGAAGATATGGGCAAATTGGAACACTAATGCATTGTTGGTGGAGTTGTGAAATGATCCAACCATTTTGGAGAACAATTTAGAACTATGCCCAAAGCACTATAAAAATGTGCATACCCTTTGACCCAGTAATAGCACTTCTAGGGCTATATCCCAAAGAGATCATACAAATGGGAAAAGGACCCACATGTACAAAAATATTCATAGCAGCTCTTTTTGTGGTAGCAAAGAATTGGAAATTGAGAGGATGCCCATCAAATGGGGAATGGCTGAGCAAGTTGTGGTATATGAATGTGATGGAATACTATTGTGCTATAAAAATGATGAACAGGCTGACTTCAGAAAAACCTGGAAAGACTTGTATGGTCTGATGCTGAGTGAAGTGAGCAGAACCAAGAGAAACATTGTACACAATAACAGCCACGTTGGGTGATGACTAATATTGATAAACTTAACCCTTCCTGGCAATACAAGGATATAAGACATCTCCAAAGGCCTTGTGATGGAAAATGCTATCCACACCCAAAGAAAGAACTATGGAAGTTGAATTGCTATTTTTTTTCTTCTGTTGAGTTTTGTTTCCTCTTTCTGGTGGTTCTAATTTTTACTTACAACATCACTAATGTGAAAATATGTTTAATAGGAATGTATATGTATAGCTTATATCAGATTGTGCAGCATCTTGGGGAGGGTGATGGGTAGGAAGGGGGAGAAAAATTTTAAACTTAAAAGCATATGGAAGTGATTATTGATAAATCAAAATAAATTAATAAAAAATTGGAAAAAAAAATAAAATGAGGGAGTTGGATCAGATGATCATGGATCCCTAAGTTCATTTGGAAAGAGTCAGATGCAGGCATGAGGGCCATAGCATCATAGATTTAGATCTGGAAGGGACCTTAGAGGCCATTGAATCTGACCCTCTCATTTCAGAGACGTTGAAACAGGCTCAGAGACGTGAAGTTACCTGCCCAAGGTTACGTGGGTAATAAGGGGCAGACAGGATTTGAAGTATAAATTCAGTTCCTCTGAGTCCAGAGAAATAGATGTGGTGTGTGTGTGTGTGAGAGAGAGAGAGAGAGAGAGAGAGAGAGGAGAAGGAGGAGGAGGAGGAAGAGGAGGAAAAAAAAGAAGCAGGAGGACAAGGAAGAGGAAAGAGGGGGGAGGAAAGGGAGGAGATGAAAAGAAGGAGGAAGGAGAGAAAGAGGAAGAAGAGAAAGAAAAAAAGGAAAGAAGAAAAACAAAATAAAGCATTTGTTAAGCTCTTACTGTGTGCTGTCTTGGAGTTACAGCACCTTGGTGTGAGTTCTGTGAAGAATGTGAGCTCCCTGAGGGAACGTGCTGTCTTTTGCCTTTTTATCTCCAGTGCTTATCACAACACCTGGCATATAGTAAGTGCTCAATAAATGCTTATTGATTAACTGTGGTTGACCTTGGGCATGTCACTTCACTGGATCTGTTTCCTCATTTGCCAAATGAGGGAAGGGGGCGGGGTTGTCAAAGGATTCTAGACCCTGAAGATACCTTCTCCATCATGGGGTCCACCCCTGCTTCCTGGGGGACCTTGTATTCATGCCTTTTCTATTCTGGATACATTGACAGATGTCCTCATTTCCCCCATTAGAATGTAAACTCCTTGAGAGTGGAGGTAGTTATGCCTCTATCTGTCCCCAGCAGCCAGCACAGGGCTTGGCACATAGTACATGGGAGCATGAGAGGGTTAGACTCCACAGCCTCTAAGGTCCCTTCCAGATCTTCATGTGTCATTAGGACTGTCATGTGGAGGAGAGATAAATCTAGTTCTGCTTGGCCCTAAAGAGCAGAACCAGCCCGAATGTGGGCAAGTAGAAATAAAAGCCAGTTTTGGCTTGATGTCAGGAAGAACTTTTTTGGGGGGGGTTTTTTTTTTTAGGCAATTGAGGTTAAGTGACTTGCCCAGGGTCACACAGCTAGTAAGTGTCAAGTGTTTGGTCTGAGGCCGGATTTGAACTTGGGTCCTCCTGACTTCAGGGCCGGTGCTCTATCCACTGCACCACCTAGCCGCCCCTCAGGGAGAACTTCCGAACAGGGAGAGCTGTCACCTCGGGCAGCGATAGGATCTCCCTCGTGTGAGGGATCGCTCAGAATCATACACAGGAGCCTACATCTAGAGCTGGAAGGGATCTCAGAGGTCACCCAATCCAACTTCCTCATTTTACAGATGAGGAAACTGAGGCCCAAAGCAGTCCAGTGACGACCAAGGTCACAGAGGTAGCACACAGCAGATCCAGGATCTTCTAAAGGGGATTATTTTTTAGGCACAGGTTGAAGTCCCCTCAGCTCTGAGATTCATTCATGTAGCAAACGTATGAAGGACCTACTGCGTGCTAAACCCTATGTTGGGGAAAGAAGCCATCAGATCATAGGATTCAGAGCTGGAGGGAAACTTATTTTCAGGAAGAAAACACTGTAGTTCAAAGTTCCTGATGTCATGGGGGCCCTAGAGAGTGAATGGCATTTTGTGTTTCTTTCAAAATGTACTGGCCTTGCTTGGCAGGCAGGTGAGCTCAACCTTCCTGGAGGCCTTCAAGCCAAGGCTCAATGACTACTTCTGGGGAATGGGGCCAGATGGCCCCTGAGGTCTTTGCCAACTCTATGATTCTGTGAAAAGACAGGGCTGGTACACTTGGTCACATACATTACCTAATGGAAACACACACGTTGCATATAATAGTAACCTTTTATTCTGGGAACAAACACCTGTGATTCAAGTATATGTAAACGTCTGTGATGACCTGCAGCACCCAGTGAGTGTCCTTCCACCCAGGAATTTGTTTGTAGCACCAGTCATTCAGGTCAGCCCAGTGCGATGATGATGGTGGTGGTAGTGATGGTGGGGGCAATGGCGCTTACACAGGTGGGTTTGGCATCAATTTCTTCTGTATGGCTGTGCTTCCCAAGGGCTCAGATGCCCGCATTAAATATCATTACATTTGGTTTTGGACATAACATGCAAATACAATGCAAAACTGGTATCCTTAAAATAAAATAGAAAAAAAAAGCACATGCTCTCCCAGTCCCCTGATCAGAAATATATACAGGTAGCACCTGAGAGTGGTGGGAAAGATGGAAGGCTGAGTGGAGTGAGTGGTCACTGGATTCATGCTTGGGTGAAATCAACTAGACGTTGGAGGACTAGCCAGTGCTAGGTGGAATCAACCAGACTCTGGAGGACTAGCCTGAGTGAAATCAACTAGACTCTAGAG